>NW_023606473.1:0-60001 GCF_013339745.2 Dermacentor silvarum
TCCACACACTACGCTGTGAACCGAACTTGCCCTGTACAAAATGTTCTTTAAAGTCCTGCGAAACGCCGCAGTCCAGTTCTAATGCTGTTTCATCACTGCGAATTGGCGCCTTTTATGAGACCCTATACACCGTCGCACAGAGGGAAGACTAGTTGGTAGTGGCCTTGTGGGTAGTGCGAACGGCAGTATGGTAGTGGGCGTCGTGGCTGTGGATGGCGGGCAGTCGGCTTGGGTCGAGCAGCCAGCAGCAACCAGCACCACGCAAACTTTTTAAAAACAACATAATCAGCCACAAGCCAAAAGCCAACGTTTCTACAGGGGGACATGTCTTCAAGTTAGTACGTCGCAGCGTTTGGTTCAGGCTGACGTTTCCCCTTGTTCGTGCACTGTTGACGACTTTGACATGAGCCTCACACTGTAAGAAGATGTACGCATGATAATTACGAAGTTAATTATTTTTCTTTTTTGTTGCGTTATTTCATTCTCGCATGCTTAGATTTCATAGTACACTGCTTGCATGCGTCTGACTGACCTTACGACGAGGAAAAGGTGCGGCCTGTATAGTGTTACTTGCTCGTACCATTTTCATAGAACTACGGGGCACGATATAGTCACATGTGAGGACTGGTAAGTAGAGGCAGCCATATACAAGCGTATATAAGATATAAGCTTGTAATTTTTCTCTGGGCGTACCTTTCCCTGAAGCATGCAGTCAGGAAAAGATCCCCAGCTGAATGCGGCATTACATGGCTCACTGTTTACTCACTCAGACAAGTGTATCGCTGCCGACTGTCACGAGAGGTTCATGGATTGCTCAGTGGCCGGCGGTAAAGAAGACTGCTCCTGCCCATGGAAGCACCGTATGACTGATGTATACGGCGAGTCGTGCACACTACGTGAGTACGCTAACTCGCAACCACCACGCCACTAGCCAGTTTGCCGAAAGAGAGTATGCTTTGCAAGGAGCACGCACGCGCGCGTTTCTGTATGTTTATCTGCGTGCGCGTGTGTATCTGTGCGTGTGCATGTGTGTGAGCGTTTGTGCGTGCGTGCTTGTTCGCGTGACTTCACGTTTTGCTTCAGATGATGTGCTTCAAAAATCAGTCTGGAAATGTAGTAAAATATTCTTTAATATACAAAGTTAGCAGGGAAGAGAGCTACATTGCATAAAGACACTATATTGTCACCAAAAAAGAAGACATAAGACGTGTGCCTTCGACGGCCACCGTCGACCTTGGAGCAGTGTCTGTTAGGGTTAGCTGCCGTGGGAAGAAAAAATCCGTACATGTAGGCTCACCCTTCTTACGAGAATGATCGACTGCGCACTACTTCTTCAAGAGGAGATCGTAGTGTCCAACGTATAGCGGAATTTCTTGTACGATGCTCGTCAATCTATAGAGAATAAATGTAATGTGCTATATAGCATAAAATTTGCCTATTGTTAACCTTCATGTGCCTGAGGGTAAGATGAGGCTTTTATCATGTTAATACAAGGATTATACTCTAAATGATTCAAAAGAGCATGTTTCTGTCTCCAGCCAGTCGAGTCCACAGAAGAAATTTGGCCTAAATGGTATTTCAGCATAATGCTGCCATTGAAAAAAGTTGGTGCAGGGCGATAGGGTTTATTGCGTTGCGCAATTTTGAACCATAATGAGCGCCTAAGCCTGATTATAATATGACACTTCTGATTATACTCGAAAACAGGTAAGTGCGAACTTCTGCTGCGCTTATTATGTTATGAATGATAACTGACTGGTAACTATATATAGAAGCAACTTAGAACTTTTATGAACTTCTAGTGGGTTGGGTAATTATTATGCATACAGGCATCGTTACTGTGATTTTATATTTTATCTAAACATGCAGATCTGGTAATTAACACCCCTTTCCTTGCATTGCACTTCATTAACCTCTTCATATACGTGCAATCGCGTGTGCTCTCTTCTAAGTCGAAGGGATAAAATTTAAAAAAATACACGTAGTCTATAAGTTATCCTGGATTTATTTTGCGTTTCAGGTCAGTATTACTACACCGTCTCCTTCAAGCTCAACATGTCCCTCGAATCTGGGAACTGCAGCGTGTATGCTCCTCGTGTAAAAGCTGCGGTTAGTACTATGGTCAATCTCTTTCTTCCACATCTTTATTCGTGAATTTGGAACGAGCAGTTTTCGCTTTCGTATCTCATGTCACTGTAAAGTTCAGTGCAAGACGCCTTATTTTTATTGGAACAGTCATCCGAGAACAATGTTCAGTCTTCTTTATTAGACGTGAAACCTGGAAAGTTTGCCCACGAAAAGGATTGGGTAAGCAAAAACATTGCTCGGGAAAACAAAACGAAAAAAAAAAATCAGAGCACTCTCAAAAGTGAGTTTATAACGAAATAACAAAACGAAGAGCAAGCCCGCAGATCACGGAAAAATAGAGAAAAATAAAGGTTGTAAACCTACAAGAAGAAAATAAATTATGGGGTTTTACGTGCCAAAACCACGATATGATTATGAGGCAGGCCGTAGTGGCGGGCTCCAGATTAATTTTGACCACTGGGATTCTCTAACGTACACCGAAATCCCGGTATACGGGTGTTTTTGCAGTTCGCCCCCATCGAAACAAGAACACAAGCAGGAACACGTTATGTAAATATATAGGATATTTAAAAATTTGGAGGACGCTTAAGCTTCGCTTTTAAGAGTGGAACGCGATAGTATTCAAAGATCCCTGACTGCTTCTCGCGCTTCCCGACAACTGCAGCTTAAGCAACCGTAATGGTTACCGGGAAACACTGGCGGCGAATGCTATGCACGAAGGCGAGCTTTCTGGTAGAAACGCGGCCTCTTGCGTGGGGCGATCGCGGAGATATTGCACAGCCGCGCCAAAAAATTGCATAATTTTCAGGCTTCCGTTTTTGTTTCGTACTTTTAATATTGCAGTCTGGGAAGATTTAACGTAAAAGGCATGCGCTGTGGGTGTTTTGTTTCGTGACATTTGTTTGTGGATTGTCATTCTCAAAATTCCGAGGAATAGCTTTGCCAAGAATGCAAGACAAGGTATGAGCAACATTAATGATAGAATGCTGTGGCATACCTAAATATATTCGGAGCGCCTGCGTGGTTGGGCATGATTTTCTCCGCCACCCGCCGACATCGCACGCCGGTTGCCGATGACGGATTGTCTGCGACACGGGGCCCTTAACGCTCTCGCGTTAAAATGCACCTAAACTACTGGTAATAAATAATTCATCCATTTGCTCGAGAAAATTGTGTAGGATATTAATGGACAATCTCTGTTTGTTGGAGCAAGAGTATCATTCAAGCGCTTTTCGCACAAATAAAGGACGCCTATAATAATAAAGGTTTCGGACGATGGAGAAAAATCTCTTGCTGCTGGTCATGTTGCGGGCTCAAAAGAACCTTTCGTTCAGCTATAGATACATTATACATATATTGCTACGAGGCGCTTCAGTAGCGAACGATGATGACAGGACTGACGAAGACAACGATCGCCGACAGTCGCGCGCACGGGCTTCATCTTATAAGCCTGTTTTCTGCCCGTTGTATATATCTTGTCAATAATATTGTCAAGCGTCTTTTCTCCCCATAAAATTTATATAGTGCAGAAGGGGAACTACAGTACGGGCTTCAGTACGGGCCGTCAATGCTTGAAAACATATTTCTATGAAAGTTGCAGGGCATGAATACGTACCGGCAAGTGAGCCATCAAGAAAATAAAGAAGAGAAATACACTCTTTTTTCTTTAACAGCCACGACTGTGTACGCTATATTTACAGCAGAAATGCTGCACAAACTTGGCTCAAGATACGTTCTTAACTTGTAATGGGGCTGGTTAGCATAATATTAACTATATTTAGGGTTGATTTGCATTTGTATGACTCAATGTGTTTTGTATTGCAGTCTTATTTCCGCATGAAGCAGCTCTAAAATTCTGTACTGGTAAAACAATTTTGCCAGACCTTGAAGCGTCATCTCCACGCTTAGCCCTGGGAAGCTGCGATTGCACGTTTCAATGTAAAATGTCGCAGTTTCACCCGAAAGGCGAAGCATCAATTGCGATAGCAAATTAGTAGAGAGCTATACGAAGTAAGGATAGTAGTTTTATAAGCTGTATAAACTTGGACATGCAGCAGCACCAGCAACGAGCAGAGCTGTTGTCCACGCCGTCGGCGTTTTTCCCGCGTTTGCACCGAACGCGCGGCGTTGGTGACTGTTGCCGGTACCTCCGAGGGTGGTGGTGGTGGTGAAAAGCATTTATTGGTCTATCTATACAGAGAGGTGCTGGGGGAGAGGCCTCTAGTGGGTCGTGCCCCTTGCAATACTGGGCGGAGTCCCTCATTCCGGGACCCCGTTGGTCTTGACCGCTGCCCAGGTCCACCGAACTAGGTCTTGTTGGGCCGATAGTTCCTGGCAGCCGAGCAGGGCCGCCTCCCAGTCCTCTCGGGTAGGGGAAGGGGTGATGGGGGGGAGAGAAGGATTTTGCCGGCATGCCCAAACCATGTGGAAGGTGTCGGCCACCTCCCCACAGAATGAGCAGCGGCCGTCAAAAGAAGGATTAAAGTGCTTGAGAACCGCCGGGCACAGCAGAGTGTTTGTAAAGAGCCTAAGGAGAGTTCGTTCGCCAGCTTTACCCAGCGCCTTCATAGGAACCGGGTAACGCCGGTGTTCGGCACGATAGTGCTCAGTAATATCTTTAAATGAAAGAAGAGGGCTGTGATCTGGGTCAAGGTCCTCCCAAGTGATGCCTGGTGAACGGTAAGTGAGTGCGCGGGCTGCCTCATGGGCGGCTTCGTTACCTGGCATGCCTTGGTGGCCGGGGACCCATATGATTGAGCGATGAGTTGGGTCGCAGTCGCGAATACTGCGGCGAAGAATTTTGTCAGCGAGAGGAGTGATCCATCCGAATTGAAAGTTACGACAGGCTCCGCGGGAGTCTGTGAGGATGAATTTAGAGTCGGGATGGGAGGCTGCGAGGGCGATCGCCACCTCCTCCGCGTGCGTTGAACTGGGTGCTTTGAACGAGAGGCCGTCCACTTGTCTTTCCTCGTGTATGATTGCAGCCATGTACCATCCCCCCCTGGTGTGGTTTGGGCCTGCAATATCGACGTAGAATACGTGTTTCTTAGAGCCATAGTGGCGGTGCAGGGCATCCGCCCGCGCCTGGCGCCGGCCATTATGGTCCTCCTTGTTCATCTTAGTTGGAAGGGGTCGAACGTAGAGGGCGCGTCTCCACAGTTCGGGCACTCGAACCCTTTCCATCGTATGGTGGTCATGTTTAATATGTAACCGGTCCAAGAGGCGGCGACCGGACACGGTCTGGGCGAGACGCGTGTATTGGTTAACAAGATGCGCCTCGCGAAGTTCCCGATAGGTGTTCACCACCCCCAACGCGAGAAGACGCGCGTTGGAAGTGGAGATCGGGAGGTCGAGGGCTCTCTTGAGCATTTTGCGGAGTACGACCTCCAAGCAATCTTCGTCATGTTTCCGTAAGCGTAGGTATGGAGTCGAGTACAGTACTCTACTAGTCACGAAGGCATGTGCGAGCCGCACCGCATCCTTACTTCGCAACCCTCCTCGCTTGTTGGAAACGCGGCGAACCATCCGGCCCACCTGGTCGCCGACCTTGCGGAGTTTGGCAAGAGTTGTGTCTGCCTTGCGATGTTGATTAATGAAGAGACCGAGTATTCGAATCTCCTCCACTTCTCGGATGGGGCCACTGGCGAGAGAAAGCTGAACTGAGATTTTGCATTTCGGGGAAGGTCGAATATGCACAAATTGAGACTTGGACGGGGAGCATTCGAGGCCGCAGTACGTAGCATAGTGGTCTTCTATGCTCGCCGCTGCTTGCAGGCATTCCTCCATCACTCCTATGTTTCCCGTAGTGGCCCAGATGGTGATGTCGTCGGCGTACAGCGCATGCTGAACACCATCGACACCCGCCAACTGTGCTGGGAGGTGTGTCATGGCAATGTTAAAGAGAAGCGGGGACAACACAGCGCCTTGTGGTGTGCCCCGTGTTCCCATCTCGAATGGGCCGTACTCGGTCTCTTGTAGGCGTATAAAGGCCAAGCGGTCCGTTAAGAAATGTTTGATATAGTTGAACGTACGAGCGCCGCAGTTGGTCTCGCTAAGATGCTTTAGTATGACGGCGTGCTTAACATTATCAAAGGCACCCTTGAGATCGAGTGCCAGGACTATCTTGTCGTTATGTGGGTGTTCGGTGGGTTCGAGGATCTCGTGATGAAGCTGTAAAAGGATGTCTTGTGCCGACTTTTGAGGTCGGAAACCGAACATGGTGTCTGCGAAAGTGTTCTTGCTCTCGAGATATTCCAAGAGGCGGTCACGGACCATCGTTTCCACGAGTTTCCCTACACATGAAGTGAGGGAAATGGGCCGGAGGTTGTCTATGTTTACCGATTTCCCCGCCTTCGGGATAAAGGTTACCAATGATGTCTTCCAATCGGCTGGCAACGAAGTGTCCCCGGTCCAAATGGCGTTGATGTATTCGAGTAGGGTTCCGTATGCCCGATCTGAAAGGTTTGCCAATAGTTTGACTGTTACCTTATCTCTCCCAGGCGCCGTCCCCCTGCGCATTTGTGCAAGAGCCGCGCGAAGGTCGTGAAGCTGGAAAGGCTGATCCATTTCCGGATTATCGCAGCCTGCATACGAATAATCCATCCCTCGTGGGTCTCGATCCTGATTGAGGTATTGTGAGCGCAAAGCGTTCGCTAGCTGCTCCGTGTTTCCTTGAAAGTTGTGTAGTGCGCGAGTGAGGTGTTTCTGGGTTTCCGATCGTGTTTGTGTAGGGTCTATGAGGCTCCTGAAGAGCCGCCAAGTGTTGCGGCTCGACATCTGTCTTGCTGCGCTGTTACATCTATCTACCCAGTTAGTGTCTGCGAGCTGGGCAGCGTACTCGGCTGCTTGCTGAGTAAGGTCAGAGATGCGAGCGCGGAGTTTACGATTGTGTTTCTGCCGCCGCCATCGTTTGGTTAGGCTGCGGCGAGCTTCCCAGAGGTGCATCAGGTGGTTATCCACGTCCGGTGCACGTTCCGTAAGCTGTATCTGCTTTCGTGTGAACGGAGTGTTTGCACGAGTCCGTGTGCCCAAGTGGAGTAGTCTTGTTCCAAGAGAGAAGTTACGGGGAGGGCCTGGCGGAAAGCATTCCAGTCGGGAAGTTTGGCTTGTGCAAAAGCGCGATGTAAGGGTCGAGTGTAAATGACAGTGTTCAGTATGCAGTGGTCGCTACCGAGGGTGTCCTCGGTGTTGATCCAGTCTGCGTGTCGGATGTGTTTCGTGAGGGTAAGGTCGGGGCAGGTGTCCCGAGTGACGGAATTCCCTACACGTGTTGGGTGGACCGGGGTCGGTTAGAAGAGTGATGCCCAGCGTAGATATAAGTCCCGCCAACTTACGACCACGCGGCTCTTCCTTGCGATAGCCCCACATGGGACAGGGGGCGTTAAAATCGCCCACTATCATCAGGGGATCGCGACCCGCGATCCTTAGCGCTGCGCTAAAGATGTTAGAAAAAGTGACGTTTTTTAGTTTCGGGGGGCAGTATATATTAAGTATGTGTACGGGACTATCTGTTCGCCGCAGGGGAAGGACAGAGACCATCACGTACGAATATTCCAGATTTAGGTCGAGATCGACCTCCTGCGCTGTGTAGCCTTTATTGACTAGGAGACAGGTGGACGGGTCTCGCTGAAAAGCGTTAAAGCCCGAGAGCTTAACCGCAGCTCCGGTTTCTTGCAGCGCAAGGACTGCGGCGGGGTGTTCGAGATTGTCAATGTACGCCCTTAAGTGGGCGCGTTTCTTCCTGTCTTTGAAACCCCGACAATTCCACTGTACAAGAGAGAGAGCTTGCTGTCTTTGCGGGGGGCGCCGCCCTCTAGGGGGTTGGTTGGGAGGGGGCGCAGCCATGTTGATTTGAAGAGAGATTGCCTTGGAGAGCCGGACCAGGTTCCGTCACCTGCAGCGGGAGCGATTCCGGCTCCTCCGAGAGTTCGGCTAGATCGATGGGTCGGGTGAATTTTGATGGGCGGCTCGCGTCTTTGAGGCGTCCCGTTCGGCGTAGAAGCCGGGGGTTTGACTCTAGCCATGTCTTAATGTTGGTCGTCACGGCAGCCGTAACCGTGGCTGTGACTGCCTTGAGAAGGCTGTCTTGGATTTGGCCAAAATTTGATATCTGAGTCGTCAACTCGGCAAGGGCGTTTTCAAGGGCGGTGAAACGCAAGTCGGAGCTAGAGGGTGTCGGGTCCGCCGGCACCACTTGCATCGGTTCCGGAGCTACCTGTGCGGGGGGCGGGGAGGACCGAGCCGTTTCTAGCGCGTGAATTTTGGCGTTAAGTTGAGCATTTTGTGCCCGGAGAGTCTCGAGCTCGCGGCGGAGGTCCGCGACGTCAGAATTAAGGGGTGGATGAGGAGGAAGCTTTGGTGGGGGAGAAGGTAGAGGAGTGCGGGGAGGCGGAGGAGGCCCGTCTCGGCTGCCTACCTTGGGCTGAGACGTATTCTTTGGTGCGCCAGACGGAGGGCCCTGGAGAGCCGGGAAATCCCCGTCTTGGAATGTAGGGACGTCTGGATCCCGTGACGCTTTCGGGGTAGTTGACCGAGGAGACTTGGGGGCACGTCCAGGCAAGGTGCCCGCCGGTGGCGCTGGTCCGGTTGTGCCTTTCGTCGTCTTGTTGCTAGGCGTGGGAGCTTTTGAAGTGGTGACAGGACCCGAGGGCACTGCAGTCCGAGGTTGGGTTCGTTGACCGGTCGGGTTGCCCGGTTGTTGCAGCCGTCGGAATTTGGCTTTGCAGTCTTGTGAGCCCGTAAGATGACCGCCACCGCACACAATGCAGGAAGGAGTGCACTCGTGGGGCGCCATGTTGCCGTCTTCGAGGACTGCGACTGTTTCGCCGCAGTGTCCACAGCGATTGTCTTGAGGATTCGGGCATAAGTCTGGACGGTGACCGATGGTGCCGCATCGGAAAACACGCGGGAATAGTCCGCTTATATTCGCGCACCACAGTCACCACACTGTTATAGTGCACGTAACGCGGTACTCTGTGCCCCACGAAGGTGAGCAGGGCAATCGTCGACTTCCCCAGCTTGCGGATGAAGGCTATCTCTCCTCCGCGCCACTGGACTTTAGATTTCAAGGTGGTAGAAGTTTCCTGCTCATGGACCGTAATAATCCCCCTGCACACTTCACCGTTGACTTTGGCGTGTCCGACCACCGGGATGGGGCCTTTGGAAGCATTAAGTGTAAATTCACGAGCGAGCGCGTTCGCCGCATGACGTCTTGAGTGGTGGCAATGACGATATTCTGGTCCCAGATGGGCCAGACACTAAGAATGTCCGCCGAAGATGGATTTACATAGGCAGAGAGCAAAGCACCAAGCTCACCGTTCTGCAGGGCCGTCTTCAGGGAGATCGTCACTCTGGGCTTGATGACGATCGTGAAATCTTCTTTGCGGAGTCGAGGCATAGCGGTGGGCCGCCATTTCTTCGACCCTGCTGCTTGCGAGAGCTGAGGGTTGGACCTTGCAGTATTCGGAGGCACAGAAACACCGGCACTTATGGAGAGTCCGTTGACCACCGAGGCGTTCGGGCGTTGCTGGCGTTTACGAAGTGCCACCAACGAGAAAAGGCCTTCATCCACTATCTCCTCTTTCGGAGTGGAAGGTTCAAGCGAAGACGGGGCTTCAGCGACGATTTCTGACCATGTCATCGTCTCGGGATCGTAGCCGCGCCAAGCAGAGGCCGCCATGGCGGCCGCGGAGAACGATGGAGACCGGCTCCGGGGTGTTAGGCCCAGCTGGGTGAAGTGGCGAAGACAAAAATGGGCCTAAAAGGCCCGAAATGGCCCACCTGGTCCAGAGTGGTATCTTCGGGCGCCGGGTGATGTTATCCGTCTAGTAGACGCAAAATTTCACGGGGTCCCTTGGAATTTTCGGTAAACCAGAGGGAAATTGCCGGAGCCGATGTGAGGCGCGTCCGCTTGCTCCGCGCTCGCAGCGTTCCTCCACTGTTGCCGGAGCCTCTGACATAAATAGGCACTTGGTGCCGCAGCTAAACGTCGCCTCCCTTTCCTCCCCCACGGCCTCTCGCGCGTCGGAATTAGGCGCGTTTGCTCTACATATATGGTGATTGTAAAGGAGGAAACAGACGCCTACTTCTGCAGCCCTTAAGGGAGCGCGGCGCAGAACGCGCGTTTGTTCTCCGCCGTGCGTTCACTCCCCGTGAAAGCGCGCGCCCCTCGCGCCCTTTCACTCGCACATACAGCGTTCGGCACGCGGCGACGATTTCATGCCATTGACGTCATACGGAACCTCACGGCGACGGCGATGGCGACGGCAGAAATCTGTTTTTGAGTGTCCATATAATTGCTATCGCAATAAAACGTGGGGCAGAAACTTCGAGGTTAACGAAGGAGCTCGACAACAACTTAAGGAACGCGCAAATAGCGATATAACGAAAAAAATTTTTAGGTGTAACGCTAAGAGACAGGAAGAGAGCCGTGTGGATCAGAGGGCGAACCGCCAACGGATATTGTAGTCAACATTAAGAGAACGAATGGTGCTACTCAGGCCATGTAATGCGTAGCGCAGATAACCGTTGAACGGCTAGAGTTACAGATGGGTTCCCAAGGGCAAGAAAGCACCATCGAGGCCGGCAGAAAATTAAGGGGGGTAATGTAATTTGGTAATTTGCAGACACAGGTTGGAATCAGCTAGCGCAAGGCCGAGGTTAATGGGTGGTCGCTCGGGGAAGCCTTCGTCATGCAGCGAAAAAAAAAGGCGGATAATGATGATGAAGGTAAACCTGTCGAAGCTGTACTTGGACTTGGAACCGTCTGAACAACTTTGGCAAGCAATACAAAAAGAGCGGAAGCGCCTTCAGGGTGACATCGCCTTTATAGAGTCTTCCTACGTGTCTCTGCCTCAAACAATAAAGGCTATCATTGCGGTAGAATGCTGGATTATTAGGCCACACGATGCAATAAGCTCAGGCAACGTGGGAGCGCTGGTATGATTCTACTATCCTAGTTACTTTACCTGTTTATGCTAGGCTGACCCTATTACACACTATTTTATTTCATTTATTGTTGGTTTCTTTCACATCTTTGATTACTTGTTTTTTTTTTTTTTTGATATACCCCTGGTTGGTAGTCCGTCCCCTACAGCGGGTATGTGCCATTAATAAGAAGTCATCATCATCAACATTACTTCCCGTCATTTATGTTCTGTTACCATGTGCCAAGCGCCAATACAAGTGTTTTAAACGCATCGCTATACGTGCAATTTTTGGCCTTCACAAAATATACAACACAGCAAAATCTGAATAAAAAAGGTACTTTTTTTTTTGCTTCGCTGCAACGCATTACCAGTCACCGCAATATCAAATGGTGTTGTGATCACTTTGCGCTGGAGATGTGAAGTTTAGAATTTCGTACAGATAGATGCACGGTGGGAGTGCCTACAGTTAGCAAAATAGTGCCTCCCCCCCCCCTTTCAGCTTGTTTCCGATGGCGGCCACCACGTATCGCCCAAGCTGTGCTTCACGCTATCTGACACGCGCTTCCCTGTTCCTTTTCATATTGCTCACGATAGTGCATAATTCTTTTGACGGTGTCCAGAAAAAGTATTGTGTGCCTTCCTTAGAACGTCAACAATCGCTTCATCATGCATTGTTCCTATAGCAGCTGGAAACACAACTTCAAGAAGTAGCAGGAAAGGCTGACATCGCTGCTGTTGTATAAAAACGCAGTTATTTCAGAGAAACCTGTTGTTGTTGTTCGGAACATCAGTCTGCCCGATCTACTTTGCGATGATTTCGATCAAGATTCTCACCTTTAGCTTCCTTGCTGCCATTATCATGCTCACCTACGAGTAAGTATACCCAAGGAGACCTTACCAATGATTACATAGCGAATTGCGAACTCGTCGTTAATTGAGGCTTATTTGTTACAATGAGGGCTACAACTTTAGTTTTTGTTTCATCAGAACTGCGCAGTCTCTGGTCAGGAGGGCCTGATGCTCCCTGAG
This sequence comes from Dermacentor silvarum, assembly GCF_013339745.2. Taxonomy (NCBI): domain Eukaryota; kingdom Metazoa; phylum Arthropoda; class Arachnida; order Ixodida; family Ixodidae; genus Dermacentor; species Dermacentor silvarum. Next base: position 12,045 of record NW_023606473.1, read on the forward strand.
TGAAATAACTTTACTTTTGTCAGAAATTTGGTTACCGTCAGTTCCTCTTGTCTTGCGCGTACCCATCGCGAAATAATGCGTGCACGAAGTAATCCATAGGTTGAGTATGCTATTTCTCTCACTGAGAAGCCGTCCTCGGTGTCACAGGCTGCTCCGAAGCCGGGAATTGCACTAGCAAGAGACGTTTCTGAGGGTGTTTGTATGTCTGCGGTTTGCCGAATTAATTTCGCTAAAAGCACAATGTCTCGGTATACGAAAGTTGACTACCAAAAGCTGGCTGAAATAAGCGACTTTGCGTCACCTGTTTCCAATTTTATGGTGCTGTTCCGGAGTCAGAAGAGTAGTTTATTCTCGGATTGAAACTACAGGAGCAAGCAGAAAATGAAATGAGGGAAAGCATAGGAAAACTAACTGATAATATTAATTGCAATGTAGACGTAATAAAGTAAGAGAATCGAAAGTGGCTAAAACAGCTTGCAGCAGGTGGCCGCCAAACACACAATCTGCATTACACGTGTTCTGCTTTAACATTAAGCTACCGCGGTGCTATCTTCACATCAACATTCTTAATATGCATCCACATTCTTGGGTATCCCCAGATTTGGGTACGTGTGCTAAGATCTAGCCCTTGGTGTGTTACCCATCGCCACTCACGGCCATGACGGCTGATGCAGAGCAGCTCTTTAACCACAGGTGACACGTGTATGGGAGCTTAGGAGCAGCAACTGCCCGATAAGCCCTCGTACGCTACCTGATGACGTCAGTGCTCTCGAATTCGAGGCCTCGGTATATATACAGCAAGAAGAATTAGGCGGACAGATCAGCTCAATTGTTTGTTAATGAAATTAATAGAAGCAAACCGATACTGTAGCCAGAGAAAATACAGGCGAATTTAACCGTTAGCTTTATGTCAATTGTAGAAGTAATAAAGAAACCTGCTTATCAAGTTGTCTTTTAGTTTACTTTCATTTCTCCAAGTTTCATTCATGGCAAAAAAAAAGGAAAAAAAAAGCCGACATGGCCTGCCGCTTGCCAGAAACCGCAATGCAGCTCTTATATACACTAAGAACGACCTATTTGCACTCGTTTATTGACCCATGTGGCTAATTACTATTCTTTTCAGCCACGAATGATGATTGAGACTTAAGAGATGCGTCAAAGTTGCTTAATTTTTTTCTAAGGCATAGCAGACTCTTTTCAAGGCAAGCTTATAGGTGTGCCACTGCGCATTTCTAGTGAGTCGTCATAATTACAGAGTAATTGAATTTAGATCTAGTGCATAGTCAGTCCCGTCGTGTTTTTCATTAGAGATAGGCTCACCGGCTCAAAGCACATGCACAGGTTAATTTTTGCCTTTAGAAATTCCGCGTAGATAGTAACCATTCTTTCATCATTGCTGACGGAAAGGGGCACGTCACGCGTTCCGCCAACGCGGTAGTGCCTTCATTGGAGGATCAGTCTATTGCAAAAGCACGGCCGCTGAATAAAAAAGAAGGTGCGGCCCGTTGCGTGGCGCCGAAACGGCGTCTCGGGCCTAGTTCTCCTCGCGTCCGCTCTGGCGCCACTGCTCGGGTATAGCCCTTCACGGAGAAGCGTTTCCACAGCCGCGTTCGTACGCGCGACAGTGGCTCTAATCAGGCCGTAAATAACGCGTTTTATAGTAGCACATTGCAGGTTGAATATTGAAGTCCTTATTAGAAGTGCCGATTACCCCACATATGTGAAAAGTCTGCCCTAGAAGTGCCAATCTTGCAGAGTGAGCCTCAATGCTCTCCACGAAGGCTGCCCACTCGACTTACCTGAAATCAAAAGAAGTGCTCTATTACGAATAAATGGGAGTGGATTTAGGTGTTTCTTCAAGACGACTTCAAGACGATAGATCGCGTTTATTTACAAGATGATGAATGCGAAGGTATCGCTCAGCGAAAACAGTCCATGGCGCCGCACCCTATCCATCCTAGCTTCGTTCTTCTCTTCAACCAAACTCCGCTCGCACGTTTCAATATTCCCTCTGCGCTGGTAGTGGCACGACCACTATGTAGGTAGGTAGTAACATTTATTGAGGCCCGGAAGCATCTTTCACCCATTTTTATAAGGGCAAGACTGCGGGCCGCTCCCAAGTAGGGACGGGAAGGCCAATCCTCACCGCCGCATTGTGGGCCTTCTGGACAGCCCGGAGTTGATCAATCCTATCGTGGCTCTTTTTACATAAAAAAAGGTGTGGCCTGCTGCGTCACGTCGCCGCCAGTGGGCCAGCCCGTCTCGGCTGAGTTGACAGTTGCGGCTGCTGTTCTTCCTGGGCTCGAAAAAAAAAAACTTTCCTGGGCTGCGCGTCCTTTTTTGTGTGTACGGCGGATAACCGGGAAACACAGTCGGGACCACAGTCGGAAGCAAAATCCTAATCATCGTGTTCTGTTTATAGTCATTCTCAGTAAAATGTAATGAACATACCGTCGACCTGTCGCTTGGCTCCCACTTGCTTCCTTTCCCTGACAGCCCTTGGCGAGAAATATTCTTCAGCCACGCTTCCCGACGCTGTAGATCGCAGGGAAATTCGTGGTACTTCACAGTAGCGTGCCTTCTCGCGTTCGATTTGCACAGCGGCACACAACAGCTTCGCGGCATCACAGCGCTAGAAAAAACCGTCTCCCACACACGCGCACACAACAGAACCGTACTCAAGCGCAAGAAACATGAGGCAAGCTGCTCATACACACACGATCACACAAAAAAAAAGCAAACGAGAATGAGCACGAAAAAGCATATCAACACGCATAAATCCTGGGGCAACCACATTGTAGCACGAACCGGCGTCTGCCTTGTGTACCGTAGCAGTGGCGTCTTCACCAAAAACAGCGGCCGCAACTGTCAACTTAGCTGAGATGCGCTCGCCCATTGACGGCGACGTGACGCAGGAGGTCGCACCTTTGTTTTTTTTTTTAACACGAAAGTGTTTTATGCCGGGGTCCACCAAGACTTCACTGACGTATTTCCGTCACGGATGTGACGTTCTTACAATGTACACGAACATAATACAAAGAAAGAAACCAGAAGAAAAAGTTCCACAAACATGCAAAATTTGGGAGTCGAACCCACGACCTCTCGGTCCGCGACGATAGATCGCCGAGCGCTTAACCAATTGCGCCACAAACGCAGTTGCAGAGAGCAACACAGACGCGCCTTATATATCTAACACTCCTCCGTGTACCCGCGCTCTTGCTCGGGGCGGTGCCGCCGCCTACGAGCAGAAAAGAGAAGTACTGCATTATGACACTAACGCGCACCGACAGTGAACGCTTCGGTGGTCTGAGCACTACGACGCCTCGATGCCAGCATTCGAAGGGACGCTGGCATCAAGAAGCACTACCAACGCCACCTAGGTGGCGTTCACCGTACTCAGCACAGCGGAGCGTGGCCTCCGCAATTAGCTCTGAAAATGTTTCTGAAGTTGATCGCGGAGGCTGCAATTACGACGCGCTGTACGCGCTGATTTGACTCGGTGACGATTCAGTTACGTGCTTTGTCTTGCGCGTTGTATTAGTGTGTCAGTTACGTGCTTCGTCTTTCGCGTTGTGCTAGCGTGTGCAGCGTAGTGCAGCTTCCATATGCACGACGGTTGCTCATGGTCATCGACGTTGGTAGTCGTGATGGAGGAGACGTGCCACCAGGCGTCAGCGTGGGTGCATCAACGCCTAAGGGCGCTTTAGCCACAAAACACCAATAGACATTATATATCAATGTGCAATAAACATTACACTACTTCTGTGAAGACACGTTTCACTTTCGTGTTCTATACCGATTCCTATATAAGAGGGATCAACCACATTTTTTATACAGCGGCCGTGGCAAAAGCAACATTCGATAAGCAGAGAATTCAATTGACCCGCGGCACAGCTTCATGCCCGTGTTATTTTACTTGCCGCTGCTGGAAAGAAGAGCAGAAAAAAAGTTCTAGCAGAACCCACCTGATGATTAATGTTGACGTTAAAGCTGTTAGCATTGGAGCTATATGTAGCGACACTCAGTATTGCTAACGCCGAAACCAGTCACATATGAGCCATTTATACAGCCGGGCTCCTCTCTCACGCTTTCCACCAGACACGCCACGCCATCTAGCGGCGAAGTTCTGTGTAAATTCATGCAAGATTGTCTGAATACGTATGACACGTGTACGATTCCACCCAGCACCGGGTAATTTTTGAAGGATTTTTTTGAAGCGAAGCGTCTTGCAGTTGGGTCATTGGAGGTCACTTTCTGAAACCGTGTGTAACGAAAACATCTTATACTATTACCCCTTACATATTTGCAACCGTATTAGCCACGCGCCTTACTTTTACATCGTTGTGTACAGGACAGAAGCCATTACTCGGCCATGCGTGCGTAGCACCAACAGGTGGCGCCATTGTGGCTCCACGCATGACGAAATCGGAGATACATCTATAGCCTCTCGCTCGGAGATCGGAGAGGCTTAGTTCGGCAGTATGCAGCCGTCGAGCCGAGCAGGAGTGGTTGCATTTGAGACAGCTCACTCTGATGCAGTGGACGTAGTCCATCGAGCTGAAACCGGTGCTCATCAGGTTGTTGTACCGCTTACAAGTGTGTAATTTATTCCATAATTTTGATGGATGCTTGCTATGGCGCCCCTGGGACCGACACGTGAGGTCCTGACATGGCATGAAGAGACTCGGGCTGCAATAAAAGGGATGCCAGTTCGCACCCGCCACCTTTATGCACGGTGAGGCCACTACGAATAGCCAGTAAGCATGACTGCGAGGTTAGACCGTTGGACCACCACGAGCTGTATCATGAGTAAAGCATGTGAGCTTTGCAATGCGTAAATAAATCTCCCTTGTTTATTTGGTTACGTCATTTCTGTAATCTAGTGCCCATATACGTGCCGCAGGACGCACAAGATGTTCACCTCCCCCATTGCGGCTGTGTTCTCGATACAGTGTACCTAATTTTTTTTTTCACTGACGGGCAGCCTATAGCCAGTGGCACATACTCATTGACCCAAGTTTGAATCAAAGGCGTTCATTGAAGAGTTGCACACACCAAGTGGCACAGAACCTGTCACCGAAGTTGCGTAAAGACGTTAATTGAAGGACGGCACAAGCGCATTATCGCATACCAGATTACCCAGCGACTCATGTTGATCCGATGGTTGGTTTCGAGCGCAGTTCTCTCAGCCCAGCAGTTCGATGCCCTGCCCATTAGACCACAGGCTGTCCAGTGATCCAAGTCTGCAGGAAAACGCTTAGAGACACCGATCAGCAGATAGCTACATGGAAGTGCGTGAAGAAGCCGAAGAATGGTAATCGTATTAAACCGAGTCCGTGCACAACTGTGCACTTCGCGACTGAGGGGCCTGTAACATGCCATTTTTCCTCAATGCGGCCATTGCATTTGCCTCGTAGGTTGCGTTTCCCTGGCTGCGTAAATAGACAGCCTGTGCGGCAGCCATTGATAAATTCACTAAGCGATCTTCCGAATAAATTTTGGCCTAACAAAAAACTTCGAAAAAAGCCGCAGTTTCGCCCGAAAGGCGAAGCATCGATTGCGATAGCAAATTAGTAGATAACTATACGAAGGACAATAGTGTGATTGGCTGTATAAGCTTGGAAATATTCGCTTACTAACTAAATTAACAAGCACGATGTCAGCGCGCATAGACAAACATGAACACTTAACACTCGATGGCCGTGGACACTCGTTCTCAAAACGCGGGCGTGAAAAAGCGCGGTAGCAGCAGGGAGCGAAGTGACCGTCGTGCTGTCTACCACTTCTACGCAAACTGAGCGACGAGAACACCGCACGCACAAAGGTAACAGCAGCCTGCAGATCGCTTCCAAGATAAGGCGAGCGCGACTGCACACGGCCGCGCAAATTACGCAGTTGATGCCGGAGTAGACCCCCTCCCCTTCTCCAGCGTTGTCTCCCCGCTTCCGTCCATGTGCGCGCGAGATTGACGACACAACCGCCCGGGCAGGTATTTTGTAGCGATGACTTTCCGATGCTAATGCCTTTTCGCGCTTATCACGCTTGCACGGTGGTCACAGCGACGGTCCGCATACGTTATCAACGGGAACGTGAGCGGTGGACGACAAGGACAGTACAGAACAAAGCATAACGCATCGATAAAAAATACCGGCCCTGTAGTTGAAAAATGCATGTATGTCATGGTAGCACAGTTGCAAACTTCAGTACTTGCGCCAATAGTAAGCATAAGTCGATTCGCAAAACCTGAACAGCCGTCACAAATGCCGACGTAAGAAGAAATTTCTGGGGTAGCAGTCTGCGAACAAAGCTATGTCTCCCTCCGCCGCGCGACCTGCAGCAGGTAAGCATTGGAACGCGCGGTTGCGGCCGATTGGCCAGAGGCTGTCACAACTGATAGCCGAGGATGGTGTGTGCTTAAAACTTTGTGGCGCGCTCTGATTTGTCGTCTGAAAGTTCATTCAGTAGTTTCAGTGCATAATTGTATTTGGCGGGCTTGCTGTGGAAGGCAGTACCATTAATACTGTGCTGCGAAGTCCTGCCTAATGTCCGATAGGGTGTGTAGCTCTATGCGCGCAATAGCCTGACTTTTCATACTCGTCATGACACTGTATTGGCACTGACACGTCATTACACTGTATTAGTGAACTAGTACAGTGCTAGATGCACACTAAATTTCCAAGTTTTCTAACACGCGAACGTAGCGAACGTAGCGAACCGGTTGCAGTCTATTGAGGAATTGCTTTTGTTTGAACGATTAAGTTTTGTGGCAACCTTCAAAACATTGAAAGAGCATTAATACCTCCTGAATTGAAACTCGTAGAGCGCAGCTATCACTTTCCTCGGAACGGTCCTACCGCGGTTCGTCTACTATGGCGGTTGGGAGATGACATGCCATCCATACCGCAACTCGGCGCAAGTTTGAAAGACCTGTCACAGTGTCGGCCATCGCATGGACGTTTGCCCGCAACCGGACACGAAAGTGTGCCCAATCTGTGGGGTTCGCGAGCCTGAAGACAGACACGACTGCTCACCACGATGTGCCGTCTGCGGGGAGCAGCACCTCACGGGCGACCGCAGCTGCCAGAAACGCCTGAAGCGAACGCGACGAAAAGGTAGACTGACGAACGGAAAGCACGGATCTGCTCAACAACACAGTTCACGGTGGTTTGTAAATGAAGACGAAGAATTGGAGCTCAGCGAATTCCCAGAGCTCCGTCGACGGCAAGGAAGCAACTGCTCTGACCCTTGGCAAGCAAGAGAATCAAGATCAAGATCGAGATCGACGTCGAGTACCAGACGACGAAATCATCACAGATCTAGGTCAACATCCTGGGCGAGCAATACCAAGAATCCAGCACGCAAACAAAAGAGGGCTCCACAGGCTAAATATCACACAGCGGCCACAGACATACAATAGGTATGCTGGGCGCGAGTAGTGTCTCCTATGCCGATGACATAACGCTCTGGGCTAACCGGGGTTCCTATGGAGAGAAACAAGAGGCCATATACAAACAGGAGGCCATAGACAAAGTGATCAACTTCACCAAGCACGCGGGTATGACGTGCACACCCGAAAATTCTGAGTTCATGAAAGTACGCAGCAAGCGTCGTAAGAAAGTTGCCACCCCAAGGATTGACCTAAATCTGGATAGGCACGCCATTCGCGAAGTCACCCACATGAGAGTGCTGGGCTTACTTATACAAGATAACGACAACGTCGATCCCACAATTCGGAGTGTAAAACCAACCGTTCAGAACGTGGCGCGAATGATCTGTCGAGTGGGACGCAGCCGCAACGGTCGCGGGGAGGCTGGTGCAAGTGTTTTTGACTAACCGCATCACTTATGGCCTTTCTTTCCAAAACCTCAACAAAACTGAAATGAGGCAAGTGGACACCCTTATCAGAACGGCATACAAATCTGCTCTGGGTCTCCCGAACACAGTCAGCACGGATCGGCTGGAGCGGTTGTGTATTTACAACAAATACGAAGAACATGCCGCCGCAGTTCTGATAGCACAAAGAGAAAGGCTGAGCTCTACGCCGCAGGGCAGGTCTATCCTCCGACGGCTGGGATACGAACCTCGACCCCTGTTCTGCGGCGACGACATAGACTTGTTGTCTCGAAATTTGAGGGATCACCTCTACGTCTCACCCATTCCACGAAACATAAATGCTAAATACCACGCAGACCGCAGACAGGCCAGGACGAGGGCTCTGCAGAAGCGATTCGACAATGACCCGGCCGCCTACTGCACGGACGCGAGTGCAACTACTCGCAGAGGCTTCTACTCGATCACCGCAACCAACCAAGCCACTACTATAACTGCCACAGTGAAGACTACCTCGGTATGCACAGCAGAGGCTGCAGCCATAGCGCTGGCCATACGGGACGCCGACTTTAAGGGTCAACCGGCTTACGTGCTTACAGACTCGCAGGCAGCATGTCGAATCTTCATGCGGGGAATTCTACCGCGCAGCGCTACAAGAATACTGGGCTCACGCCTCTACCTGGATCATGGCATAATGCGGTGCCCAGCGCACAACGGACTGCATAGGAACGAAAGGGCAGACCGCATAGCTCGAGGAAGTAACAACCGAGCGGCGGCCAGAACCCTAGAGGAACCTCCGTCCGCAGTGCGCAACATATTGGAAAATTAGAGAAGGGAGAGACGGACATTCGGCGTTCCTCACTCCAAACTAACCAGAATACAAGCACGGGACTGGCGTCGCATCCAAACGAACACATACCCGCACCTAAATCTCCTGTGCAAGATGGACCCGGCGCATTACACAGACAACCTGCTCGTGGTGTGGAGCAAAACCCACGCTGGCCCACATAACGTGGGACTTTATGGCTAGGCCGAAAGATATCAACTCAGCCCTTCTAAGGCTGACAGAGTTCGTATGGCAGTGGGAGGCACTGCTCGCAAGCGAGGACGGGGAGAGTGAACTGGCCCTCCTGGACCAAGCTCAGCGAGCCGCTAGAGCCAGTGGAGCCCTGGACTGAGGGCCCCACCCAGACCTTCCGTTAAACCTTTTACATATTTCATAAAGTTTTTTCCTCCTCCTCCTCGTCTCTAGTTGAACTTTTGTTGTCTGAATGAATTTTCAGTATAAGTTGTCAATGCACGCCAGTCATTTCAGCAAAATTAATTGTTTTATCTAAACTTTTCCACGTAAATAATTGCATGCGTCTTAGTCAAGTGCGACAAAATTCCGGTTTACAGAACTGTAAGTTTTGAAACAAACGCAGCAATCGCAATACACAATTTCGCAGCTAAAGATGCGGTGTAAGTAGAGCTTTGACGCTGAGTTGTAAATTTATTGCATTTTATTTTTTCAGGTTTGATGTGTCTAGTGCGCACCCTCATCAGTGGAGCCAGCAAGCCGTTTGCTATAGATCGAAGGTGAGACCTAATGCCAGAGCTTCAATCACTCTATAGTTATTTTGGCTCTTTCAGCTTAAATCATGACATGACAAGAACTTTGAGTCCTGAGGAACTGAGATCTAGGCGAGCCGAAGGCTCCCCCAGATTAAGTCGGTGGCTCCACCCACGATGGGACCGGGAGACCAAGTCCCGTCGCGATGTCGTGGGCCCTCTGGACAGCCTGGAGTTGAATTTGAAGATTGATGCTCTTCAGGGATTCCTCCCATTGCTCTTTCGTGATGGGTGGAGATGCGTTAAGGGCTGGGCACAACCAGAGCATGTGATCAAAGGAGCATGAGTCATGACCACATTTGGAGCACGACTGTGAGTGGTCAGGGTCTATCCTGTTAAGGGACCGGGGAGTGGGATACGAACGGGTTTGCAGAAGTCTGAGTGTGCGAGCCTGAGGTTTGTTCAATTTGGGGTGGGGGGGGGGGGGGGGGAAAAGTCCTCCTGCGGAGACGATAATGGGAAACAATTTCGTGGAAAGTACATAATGGATATTTGTGGATGTTGACCTCGTTCCGAGCCTGGCTACCCCGACAGCGCGGTACGTGAAATCGCCCGCTGTCCGGTGGGCCTGCTCGTTAGGATTACATCCAGATAATTTTTTTCACGTGCATTTTCGTAGCATTGCAGTGCAAACATTTTCGCGCCTATTCTGCAGGCTGTGTAGTTAGGATGCAGAAACTTAGTGGAAAGTGACAACGTCAGAAAACTTAAAAATAATGAACAGAATCTACCTCTTACTGAACAGGGAAGTGAGCAAGCATCTCACATTCAGAGATCGAAGCCCACCCTTACCACTACAATGTCACAACTCCAGCGGGGATAGGATGAGCTGTTTCAGCTCCATCTGTGTCCGGCGATATTGTGAGAACGTAAAAAGTTTATTGGTTGCTGAATTTGAGCACAATTTCAGTGAGAGGTAACGAAAAGTGGAAGTTCATTGCTCTAACTGGAAAATGAAACAATACAAGCCATAGCCGAAATACTTAGGCCATAGAAGCATTTGTCCTCGCATCAGCGCATGCGCTCTTTTCAATCCTTGACCGTGAACGCGCTGCGGCAGTTCCACAATTTTCGTTTGCCGCCAGGACACCTGCCTGCGCCGTGGTCTGCCCTCTCCCCACGCTCCGTTCATATAACGCAACGGTCATCAGATAACTTGACTGTGCGACATGGGCGGAGTGGGAACAGCTAGAGCTCGGCACGGCCTGATTTTTCGGCCTGGGCTCGACTGGTGCCCGCCGTATTAAGACCGGGCCTCGCCTGGGACCATTGCTCGAAGCACTGGCCCGGCCTTGGCCCACGCCTGCATGACACGGCCCGGCCGTTTCATGCAGGCGTCATGAAGGGGCCCGGCCCGGGCCAGCAACTGTATGAACGGGCCCGGCCAGGGTCCGGCGTAGAAACTTACTCTTATACATGCCTTAAACTCTCACTGGCTATAGTCGATTACAAAATAAAAAGGCGGGAGAGGCGCCGCCCAGATGACCGAAGTGCGGCAGCCGATTGCCTCCGTGACTAAAGAAATAGTCCCGCCGACGCGACTCGGCCCAGTTCGAAGCGTGGGCTGCCATGTTCTCCGTCGGCGGGGTCACCCGCCGTCCGGGTCATGAGGACAGTCTGGAGTGTGCGCCCATTGGTGGAGGCTCGTGTGCATCCGCCTTTGAGGGGCAAATACCGCTACCTTCTAAAGTTGTTCCCGACTATAGGTGGTTTATTCGAAGCTATTGCAATAAAACTGCATGCGGTGTCAACAAAAGGCTGCGAAAAACATACTGAAGAAGCCTATAGAAACAAAACCTGGGTTAAAATTTCTGTCAAGGCATTTCATTCAAAACCCTTGTGTAAACATCATGTTGGAAGCCCCTATAGGATTACAAACACTTGTAAAAATCAAATCCATTGTATTTTGCCGTATACAGATGGACGGTCATTTTGGGCTAAAAGCTACCTAAGTAGATTGACGTGTTCTAAAAGACCTTAAAAAATTTTGAGTTAAACCCGAAGGCGGAGGGATGACATTAATAGCGAGTTTTAGCGTCGCGCTCTAAGCCCTGGCGAGGTGTTCTAACAATGCGTGGAGGCAACATGGCGCCATGGAACAGCGTGACACTGACATGGCTTGGATGCATTTTGCAGCTAAACGATCCCTGCCTCCCTATGTAAACCTTGTAAACCTCCACTCGTGAGCCACGCATGCGCATAGATATCATTGTGAAACTCGATCGAAGCTGCGAAACTCATTTTGACATGTACATGCGCCCGATGCTAGGTCCAGAAAATCGGCCTATATTGGCGCTGAATATTACATGACCATGTAACAGTGGCGCACCGACGGGGGGGGATTTGGGGGTTGTAACCCCCCCCTGAGGCCGACTTAACCCCCTCTTTTGTTTAACCACTTTTCTTTCCTTACGCATTTGAGTGCTGCAACTAAGATGTAAGACGCGCAATCGTCTGCACACTCGCAAAAAGAGCATTTTTTTGACAATTTCCCCTGAAGAAATCGAAATTAGTGCTGTTTAGATGGTATTGGCAAACTGTCAACCCCCCCCCTGGCAGAAATCCTGGGTGCGCTACTGCCATGTAATGCCAGTGCGCGCACCTTTTTTTCTGCGTAATCAAGCTATATATCATGGCATAAAACCTAATGTCGGCTCGCTCTTCGGCATGTCTACAGACTTCTTAATAGGGTCTAAGAGTCTTCTTAATAGAGTAATAACACGATATTCAACGGCTTCCACGAAATACTGGAATTTCTCAAGTTTTCTTACCCTATTCTTGGGACACTGGGTATGGGCTTAAGGTTATGAGCCCATTCTTATGCTCATTAAAGGGGCCCTGAACTACCCTTCGGGCTTGGTGAAAAAACACAGTCCGCGGATAGCATATGCTTCTGTGAGCATCTCAGCCAAATTGTGCAGTCGTGCACGGCGCGTGAATCTCGAAAGCAGAGCGCGACGTCACCTATCTCTGAAACGCTCTCTTTTCAACAAAAGCCCGCTCCTCACTCTTTTCTGGAGGCTTTATTTCGTAATATAACAGATTCCCATACGCGGCTGCTATTGGCCAATGGCTGACATCAATCAAGAAGCGTGTTTGTATCAGTTCGCGTCTTCCTACGGTCACAGTGTAAATTTATTCGCGCAGTTTAATAAACAGGCTGAAGTAAGCGAAAATCTGCTTTCAACGTACTTCCGGAGAAAGCCGACTATCGTCTGCTCGCGCTCGGCCACGGCCGCCGGCGTAGGAATTAAACTTTGGCCACGCTGCTTATCAGTGTAGTAGCCGGCAGGCCTCGCTAATTTCTACTAATTCTGAACACTCAACTCGCTTCGAACCACGCGAAAATTGAGGTCAGACCAAACGCACGCTTGCCCGTGCGTGCTCACTCCTGGCCGCTCCTGGTTAGATGCCTTGGAAGATTTCGCTTCGTAAGGATCAAGCTAATGAGAGCGCTTCAAAAGGCGCAAGTTGGATGTGGTATTGCCCGTCGGTCAAGTTGCTGCACGACAAAGCTGGTCCGCACCATGTAGCACAGCCAGACAAGATGATATGAGCATAGAATAAAGAACCAACTTTAGAGAAGGGAAACTGTACCTTCCACAGTGGTACGAAAATAAGAAGAGAAAACGCATGAAACTTACGTAGGCAAGGCAGGTGGCGTTGCTCAAACAAGAAGCGGACATGGAGTTTTCATTTTTTAGAGCAAAATTCAATATGGCCGCGAACAAATGAGAGCATTTGTGCGCTTATTTATGCACCAGAAGAACTCACAGTGCTGCTTCCACAAGAAAATCCATGACGGACATGAAGCTATTAGAACTGCGGCATTCTTTTAACTGATGCATTCTTTTTCCGCATGAACGTGATGCACCGCTTCATTACTGCAAAAATAAATGTCCTAAGGTAAATCAAACGGAACAGCAAGGACACTTGGAACCAACAAGTACGAAATATGGGTGAATTATCATGCGTGCAACTGTTTAATACATTAAATTCAGTACTTTCACTTGAATTTACCAACGGGTTAACCGGTTTTGTGGACGAAACAAGTTGCCGGTGGACTCGAAATATTTATATAAATTTGAGCATAGAATAAAGAACCAAAAGGACCAGCTGAATGTGTGTCCTTCCTGGGGTCCCAGGATCCGAGTGCTCCGACGACGATCCCCTCCACGGACAAGCCTCTCCGCCGGTTTCCTCCGGCTCGTCGGGGCGGCGGTCCCGTCGCCCACGCGAATGACTAAATAGCCAGAAATACAAGTTGCCGTTCGGTTGGCATTTTGAGCACAATATTTATAGAATGTGTTTGCCGCCCGCCAATTGCATTATTGTCTCTGTTCCTGCCGTCGCTCTTCGTAGGCGCGTTGCTCCTCGAGAGTCCGGACTATACGCGAATATGATGAAATTAATATAATAATAACAGAGCTGATACGAGAATCCGTGCGCGTACAGTCGCAATCTTTTTGAGGCTGAACACGGGAGCGCGTGGCTTTCTATACCACCAGCGCCGTCAGACGGCAGCCACAATATCTGCGCGCATGCTCGGGGAGGGGAGGGTAGGCTCCTTTCGTGCGCATTACGTCATTGTAGCGCGCGCGTGTCGTCTGCTAGCAGTTTTTTCCCCTCAATAGAAATAAAATTATGACACAAACCACAATGTTGATGCTTTTAATTCAGAACGTTGTGCTTCTTATGCTTGGCGTTATTGTAATTACTTCAACTTTTCACTTTGTTTCGTTTTCCTTCTGGTGTGTTCTTATCGTACAACGAACAGGCAAGGGAACACAAACATCCGAACTTTTATTTGGTGCAAGTTCAACAAAAGATTGATCCGTTTAGAATTAGTATTAGTAAGCAGGAATAATTTTCTCTTTGATGATGTTAGTATTTTGTCATACAACCCTTTGCGGAAATGACTGCTGCCATCCTAGTGGGCAGTGACGCGTATAGCGCTGGCACAAAGTCATGATGCGCTCGGAGGTCCTCCCATTCTTGTCGAACGGCGGCCCACAGCTCGTCCCCAGTGGTCGGGCGGACAAGTTTTCGCACAATGGCTGCTTTGATGTACCCCCATATATTTTCGCTGAAGTTCATGTCAGCGCCTTTGGCCGTTCGGGAAAGCATGCTGATTCTGCGATTTTCTATATGTTCCTTGACAATTTTTGCCGTGTGAACCGGCGCCAGGTCATGTTGAAACATAAAGTCGGCATCGGGAAAGACGCTGTGGGTGTAGGGCAGCAACACATTGTCCAAAATTTCTGTGCAGTATCGCTGCGATGTAAGGGCACCTTCTATGCGATGCAGAGGCCCGAGACCATGCCTTGACACCGCGCCCCACACGTTCACGCAGTTTCGGCCACTCGCGGTGACTCCCAGCACATTGGCTGGCTCGTAACTGCATGGAAATCGTATTCTTAACCATCCTTCGCAAAATAAAACGTGCATTAAGAAAGGTTTCTTACCGTGTGCCTCTGGTTCGCCAAACTCGCATCCGTTGGTGTTGGTGAGTTGTAAAAGTCGACACATCCGAGAAGATCACGCGGCCCCAGTCATCTGCCATCCATGAGGCGTGTGCTTCGGCAAACTGGAGGCGTGACTTCTTGTTCGAAGCAGTGACGACTGGCTTTCGTGCAGCTACAGAATTTCGCAGTCCAGCACTTAGGAGGCGTCGCCGGACCGTAGCAAGGGAAGCGTCCAGCTGCTCCCGCACTTGCCTCGCGGACTGTAACGTGTTCTCGACGACAGCAGCTACCATAAGCGCGTCTTCATCCTCCGTCGTTGCCTTTGGTCGACGCTTGTGTGGGGCATCACAGAGTCGGCCTTCCTTTCTGAATGGGGGGGGGGGGGGGGGGGGGGGCGTTAAGCTCTTGCGGCTGGTCGCTCTTCCATAGGCCCCTGCGGCCGATTTTGGTTCGCAGCGCACCTAGCGGGCGTGTGAAATCTACACGCACTCAGACATTGGGACCGCAGAAAAACGAATCTCGAAAGCTATCTTTTGGTGAAAAGAAAAATTACACGGCCTCCAAGATCACTTCCGTGCGAGTGCTCGTCCCGGAGGCTATATTTCGATTTTTTTTAACGCGTTGCTTGCATGCATTGAGTAGCTTCGTGTAAGCTGTACCGCTAGAGAAGCAAGCACAGGATGCCACTGTGTGTTTATGCAGACATTTTAAATAAACATGACAAGTGTTGCAAGAGACAAAACATTTTATTTTCAAGTCATATTCTCAGTAAGCACATGCACACTTTTTTTTTCGCAATGTTCGATGAAGGCAAGCACAGAAAGATGGTTGCACTGCAAAGTGCAAGACATGCCAATACAGGTGTCATATATTGTGAATAAATTTCACAAAAGGAACAAACAGGCGATCATATGAGAAACCCCACAGAACAGTAAAACTGCAGAAGACAGCATTAGCATTAAAGAGGAAAACAACGCTCGTCCTTTGAAGCCTAACCTTTCTTATTAAGTGGTAGTTTCGGGCTGCACAGCAAACAAGGAATGAAGGCTGCATGCTCACTGCAGTTGTCAGCCAACCACGCTCTCTCCCCGTCCTGCTGTTGTTACTGCGCCACGCAACACAGCAGTAATTCCCGCAGTACTTGACTACAGACGGCATGACATGAAAAAAAAAATATTGGTTATGTCTTCTATCCCGCCTTCGCACAAATTTTCACCTAAGCACTTCACATCGCCCTTTCGCGAAAAGCGTCACGTGCAATTGTCGCAGCTAAAAAAAAAAAAAGAAAGCAACCTTCGGTACTATGAAATGGGCTACCGAGGCAGGACTGTTTATTCAGGAGTGTTTATGCGACGTATTATTATACGTCGTATACCCACAGCTTACAAACATTCTTCCCAATTCGCAAGTTCTCTCTAATTGCGCTCGTAACAAAGGCTTCAAGCAATAGGCGCACGCCACGAATAACGATCCTAAGCATAACTGCATTCTTTCACACAATTGCACACACATGCATTGAATTCAGACTACGTGTACCGGAGTGTGCCGACTCACTTTCTCGCGCCAAGAAACGATTTTCTCGCAAACGCGCTGCGCAGGATTCCAAATTGCTGTTTCTTACATAATGTGAAGCAATCCACGAACATCATGCGAAGTGAAGAACACAAAAAAGCTCTTTGAGCCGAACAGCACAATGCGACAAATGTCAAGTTACGGCTGAAGTGACAAATACATACGCAATTTGCAAAGTAAATGAAAGAAAAAAAAAGAACGTAATGAAGGCCTTCTTACCAAGCAGCAGCCAAGCAGACAGACGTTCTAGCAGACGAACCCAGCAAAGACCACGCAGACTTATTCGCACATCATTTGTAGCATCGCCTTGCCTGATCACACCATGGCCGATATTTTGTAGCGATGCGTTATGCTTTATTCTATATACTAGCCTGATCCCGTTGATAACGTCTACGTCTACAGCAACATAGACAAGTAGACATATAGTGCACTAGGAAAGTTACTAGAGCAGATAACTAGTGCGCGCGTTCCCTTGGAGACAGGGAGTGTTGTATCGCCCTCTAGCGGGTGGCATGAAGCTGCGTAGCTCGGCCGCTTTTAGGCTGGAGTGGTGACTCTTGTAATGCGTATGTTAATCTATATGGCGATCTGCGATGGGACAAAGTGCATTCGCCGAGTGCCGGTAGCTTCGTATGCGCTGCGCTTTCGACGATTAGTTCGCGTTGAAGCGAGAACCAGCGCGAAGGTCAATCTTCTCGCTGCCGCTGGCGCGCTTTATCACTCCATCGTTTTGACGAGCTCCCACGGTCATCGAGCGAAATGTGTTCTTGTTTAACTGTGCGCGCGTGACACCGGGCTTGGTTATTTAGTTAGTAAGCGACCATTACGAAATTTATACGGTCGATAAAACTACTATCCTTATTTCGTATAGCTGTGTACTAATTTGATATCGCAATCGATGCTTCGCCTTTCGGGCGAAACTTTGACTTTTTTTCTGGTCATCCACCTGCACAGAATGGAATGGCTCATGAGCTTTTTATTGTGTAAGGGGCTCTATAACTTTATTTTTCGAGACAATTAATGTTCTGATGATGAGTTTTTTTGCAAATGTAATAATAAAAATAATGTTCTATAGGATAAATTATATGGTTATCCTATTTTGCACTAGAACATATTTTAGAAACTGCCACTTTCAAAAAGAAAAAAAAGTGCTTCATGGCGGCCAGCGCGTGACAATGCTAAGAGCTATTTTTGTCAAGTACTATTACTTTTATAGTTAAAGATATGTCCAAAGCGTAGCGGCTCCCGGAGCACGCAAGCTTGACCTTTGACATGTTGGCTCTTGCAACCGCGAAATGCCCCAAGGCCACCGCAGAACTTTACCGGAGCTCAGAACTTTGTTGCCGTGTTATGAAGTGAAAGCACCGAATATTATGAGTGCATAATTATCACTTTTCTACCAGTTTTCTCACAGCAAACAACAATCTCTGTAAGCTGATCAGTTTACATTTGTGATTACGTTGCCTTTGCTTTGATGCAACGTCCTATTAGTTTCCGTTATTGTTGAGGAGCCGTCGGTACGAAGAAGCGACGAAAGCGTACGAATAGAGCCACGAACAACGCCACTTTTTTATACAGTAAAGATTATTTCATTTTTTTCACAGAATAATTTCGCAGGGAGTTGACACTTGCGACCACATCAGCTTTTCTCGGTGTTCGACCTGTGTACTTTTGAGGTCAACACTTGCTCTCACTAAGCAGCAGCTGTATTTTGCAGCCTTTTGGATGTTTGAGCGGCAACGTTCCAGCACCACGTTAGACTGAGTTTCGGCTCTTTTTCTTCTTTTTGCAGAGACAATGACACAGCTCTGCTGCCATGTTCTAGCTTTGGGCGTACTATGTACATCGCGGAGTGCACGCACGTAATTACCTCCTTACAAAGCTAGTTGGTGGCCTTGCAATAGCAGTGCTTAGTAAGGCTGAGCTAAAGCTGTGTAACTGGCCAATCGAGTGCACCGCTTGCATGGTACTCCGCTATCGTCACACCGTTCCCTTCGGGTAGCGCAAGAAAATTAAAAAAAAAACTCTGCTGACGTCACTGCAGGCTCACTTATTCCATTCCAGCCTTTGAAAAAGATTAGTTCTAATAACAGTTTAGTAACATATTTCTTTAAACAGTTTAGCAACACTCCGTAAGAAATTTGCCACCGCCTCGGATTTGAAACTTGTTTATATATACAAAGGAAATAATTGTGGAACAACCATGGAGTGTGTTTGGAAACAACTTGATGAGGTGTGGGAAGTTGCGTGTTCGTGTAATTCTTCAGCATTGCAGAGTAGCAGATAATAATTTCGGGACAACATTCCGGGTGAGACCAGCAATAGATCCGCGTTTCCTAGAAACGGATATAGAAAATTTTGTTTTCTTCGAATTTGGGTCCCATTAAAAATCTGCTCTGGCGAAAAAATACGTGTACCTGGTAACATTCTATTGCTTTATGTGTCTTTAGAAAAACGTATAAAAAGTGAATACTTGCTTTCCACTAAAAATAGCTTTAAGAAGGAAGTAGTTTAAATACATAAAAAGATTGTAGTGAAAGCTATCTATATAAAAATTAACTTCAAATGTTAAAGACACTATATTAAAATTATCTTGTTAAGAAAAGTGAATTTCTAAACACATTTTTTTAGAAAACGATATTTAGAAAAATGTAGCTACACTGTCTTTTGGTATTGTATAAACAAGTGTTACTAGATTGTAAATGCATATAGGATGCCACAACAGTTGCTGGGAAGCTGTTAGAAATTATAAAAACTGTTAATAGATATTTTTGTAAGGGCAGATCTGGTATATTATAAAACAGCATGCCGAAATAGAAAGCAAAAATAAAATATATTTAAATCATATGGGAAACGCTAAGAACTTCTTATTATTATTACAAGTCATTATCCTGAATAGATTCCATGTGGCGGAGGTAGGTTGTCCTTGTTCCTGCGCGTGTGTAAGAGGGAGCCCCGAAATTTATTGTTATTGAGAAAAACGAAATCACTCATAAATTGTCTGGCTTTTTTTTTTCAGGATTGCACTCCTAAAACCGTTTTAGCTGACTGTGGACCAGGGTGTCAGTGCACTTACTACAGACCCCCAGGCCCGCCGGAGATGCAGAAAGGGCCAGCATTAATGAAGTGCTCAGCAGCTTGATAATATTATTTTGTGCTGCGCACTAATATAATGATAAAGGTTTGCAGTACTCTGAAAAATTAACTGTTCGCCTCACTTCCTTTTGTTACCTGTGTGCGTGCGTGCGTGCATGCGTGTATTTATGTATGTATGTATGTATGTATGTATGTATGTAGTATGTATGTATGTATGTATGTATGTATGTATGTATGTATGTATGTATGTATGTATGTATGTATGTATGTATGTATGTATGTATGTATGTATGTATGTATGTATGTATGTATGTATGTATGTATGTATGTATGTATGTATGTATGTACACCGAGCCACAAAATATTATGAACCGTGAAACCTGAGATAAAGCTGAATATCTCCGCAGGCTCACAACGCAGTCTGTTATTGGCGTTTCGGGCCTCCACTAGAATAGGCTAACAACATTGTCGTATATTTACTGGCTACTGCTAGAGGCTGCTCGGGAATTAAACGTTTCCTGAGATCTCGTAGTACGTAAACTTTTGAGGCTGTGTGTATGTATGTATTATTGTATGGATGTAAAAGTAACAATCTTGCCTTAAGACCGCTTCACCGAACCTGCAGTAAAGAAAATTTTCACAATTTTAAATTCGTTGTAATTATTGTTTCCTGAAGGCTCCAACTCAGTACCTAAACTACAAGCACCATAAGCAGATGCGCCCAGATGTGCCCATCTTGGAGACCACTTCGAAGATGAGTAGTGCGGTATTTCAAGCAAAATATAGACTCTTGTGTAAATAGCAACACCATGTGCACGTGCGTCTTCCGCTCAAACTGCTGCCTCGTTCGCACAGATGCGGCATTTCGTAGTGGGTGTGCTTTAATACCCCGCTTAAGTGTATTATTGACATGTAGGCGTCGCTCACGTCGCTGCGTAGCAGAAAGTGTAGAATTAGCTGTAACGGAACCGTGGCACCACCCGTCATCGTTGGGGTGTAGCACAGGCTACGGGCGAAACACGGCGTGTGTCTTGTTTACATTACCGTCACAAACGCCGGGATTTTGTTCCCGCAAATTCTACACTTTTTGTCACGCATCGCCATAGGAGGCACGTACATTTAATTTATTCTGAACGAGACAAGGATATAATCCATCTAAGTATGGCACTAAATGCAACCATCGAAAAACGACATTTCTGCAATATCTTAGTGGCAATAAAGATGAACGGTTTAGCCGGAAGGCTCGTGTAGGGCCATACCTGGAACACCAACAGACACGCAACACTAGGGGGGGGGGGGCTTTCGTTATATCGCTTTTTCAAATCAACGTCTTTATATGGAGCACATTTTTAACGCAGTTGTAGGATATTGGAGTTGGTGTTAAGAATATCAAGAAAACCCGACAGCTGGATACAGAGAAGTTAGATGCTTCGTCTTAGAACAGAGGGTTACGTCAAGCCAAGAAGTGATTTCACACAAGAGTGCACACTTGAGAAGAAATCGGAGAACAAGGCAATTACAGCCGAATATCAAATCTATTCGTTTGTGGCCTTCAGGTGATTGAAGGGGAAAGGTGAAATGAAAACTACCATTTCCGAATACACTTTTTATTACATTTTAGAGCTAGACAACGGCGCGCCATTGAGCGCATTCACAGGTCAAGAAGGAAAGCAACTGACCACGGAGTAAGATAAACAGGAGCGCCGACTCCGCCGCCGCGCAACGCATTCGTTCGGGACAAACCGTGCAACGCAAATTATACATTGCGTAGCGCCATCTGTCGAGGCGCGTGGAAAACACTCAACAGCTTGATTCCATGTGAGCATGCGCTGAGTGGCGGAGACCGGCGGCGACGGCGGCGCAGAACGGGCAGCGCGGCTCCCCCAGAGCATGCCGTCTGCTACAAACGTGAACCCTCAGCCGTGTCAATTCGACAGCAATCAAACACAAAAAATATATGCGCACAAATAATAAAAGCGCAAATAAACACGCGGTAGTGCTTTTATGCACGCATACGAAACATTTTTAGATGTCTTTAGAGGAAACAGACGATAAATGATGCTGTACAAAAAGACACAACAGAAGTACTTGTTTTTCACTCCTCTACGTCCGCGCGGAAGCGAAGGTGCGAAATTTCCGTCTTCCTCGCTTTGTTTACCATGTCTGCAGTATGTTTATTCATGCCTGACGGAACAAAGATACTTGTGCGTGCAGAGACTGAGAAACAGGACAGTGTTTTGTTGCCGGCTGTAAATATGGTTATGACAAAGGAGGCGAAAAGTTTTCGCTCTTCGCTTCGCCATCTGATCTTCAACTACTGCACCAGTGGCGTCAGAAAATTCCTGAAAGTAAGCGAGAGCTTAAAGCAATGGACAAAATATGTGCGCGACACTTCGAGAAGCAGCTTATTTTTGATAGTTACTTCAGCAAAGACCAAGGCGACGTCCTACTAGATGTAAAGAAAGTGCCTCGACTTCGAAGCGGAGCAGTTCCTTCAATTTGTTTAGGGAAGCCTGGCGTAGCTCAATGATGCTGAATGCCAGGAGAAACCAGAAGACGCCAATGCGGAACAACGGGAGGAGCTCAATTTAAATTTGTCTACAACTACACACAGTGCAGGTGCATTTTCTTGTCCAGAGACATGCCGTAATGTAGAGAGATAGAAAGGGAAAGAAAGACAAGGAGGTTAGCCAGTGTAAATACCGGCTGGCTACCCTGTAAATTCTCAGCCTTGCCTTCGAGATGATTCGCCCAGTTATGCAGACACATAATCAGAGCTTCCATTGTGAAATAATGAGCAGGAAACACTGGCAGGAATTCCTAATTATTATGCCTAATGAGAATGTGGCGATTCTGCTCGCAAGAGAACCGGGCGACACGAAAAGCACCGCGAGAAACAAAGAAGCAAGCGAAGCATCTTAGTACTTGATGCGTGCTCAGATAAAAAAGAGTAATAAACATCAGCTTTTCCATAAAAAACTTCTTTTCGTTGTCGTCTGTCATTGCTTGAGATCACCCGAAGTGCCGTTATATCGCCTTACCATTTGCTATAGTTTTTCTGTCCGTCTTAGTTTCCGTAATTTGTTTATTTTCTGTTCCTGTGCCTTGTAAAGTTCCATGTAGGCCACCTGACAAATGCCTTGCATTTGGCCTGTATAAAATAAATTAAATAAAATGATACATGACTTGTTTTTCCTGCTAACGTCACTCCGTGAACCGCAAGAGCTATGCGCGCTACAGGCGTCAGGGCGTGCGCGGAGCAGCTGACAAGCAGGTGCCGCGAGAGAGCCCCCGCGCCTTTGCTCCTCTCCGCTGCAGAGTTTTTCTTCATTCGTAGTGCCGTCTGGCGAACACGCTGTGAAGCAGGAGCCGGCGTTGCAGACTGTGTCCCTTCCAGACGAGCGGAGTCGGCGCTCCTGTCTTATCTTACTCCGTGCAACTGACCGAACGCGACCTGTGATCCTGGAGATACCAGACGGAAGAAATAATACACAAATATTAAAATGGGAATACAAACTAAAAAAAAAACAGACGCCATTTCAAATTTTTCATAACTTAAGATTTTTCTAAGGGAAAAAACTGTAATGTTTGGGTTTTACCTGACAAAACCATGATATGATTATAAGGCACGCCGTAGTAGATGGGGCGGGGAGGAATCCGGATGAACTTGGACCACCTGGGGTTCCCGGACGTGCATACAATGCACGGTACACGAAAGCTCTAGCATTTCGCAATCACCAAAATGCGGCTGCCGTGGTCGGTAATCGATCCCGCTACCTTGTGCTTAACAGCGCAACGCCAGAGCCACTAAATCACCATGGCGGGTCTTTTCTAAGAAGCTTCGCGAGGTAAGAAGGAAGGTGGGGCCGAGTGCGAAATTCCTACCGTAACGACGCTCGTGACCGGCTTTGCTTGAGTGTTGATGAGCTATAAACCTGTGATAACCATAAAAAGAAAACAGAAAAACAAAGTACTATGAGAAAGGCGACGAGAGAAAGTCAAACCGACTATTAAGGTGTGATGCACTCAGCAGGAAAACAAACAAACAAACAAACAAGCAAACAAACAAACAGACAAACAAACAAACAAACAAACAAACGAAGAAACAAACAAGCATTATTTTTGTAAATAGCATTTTTATATGTAATGTCCATTACAGGACGACAATTTTAATGTTACCAGCAGGCTTATCGCTGTACAAATATTTCGTAATTTTTAATATCAATGTTCTCCTTTAAAAGCGTTAAATTTGCCTTTCACGCCTACAGCCATAACTCACAGATTGTTATGCGCAAATACATGGTATTTGAGAGAGATAGATAGAGAGAGAGAGATAAAACATTTATTTGGACCTTCGAGGTCGTTGCCTTTGAGGTCGAGTGGGTGGTGTCCTCATTCCAGGAGTCCACTGGCCATGGCTGCTCGACGAACTTGCTGGACGAGAGCTTCTTGTCCCGCCAGGGTATCGCCGGTCACCTGTACCTCCCACCACTCAAATGACGTGCTAGGCGTCTAGACGTCATGCACCACCGCACCGTCGCGCGGTATTAAGTGTTAAGGTTTGTCAGACCAAATCGAATATGAATTGAATGGTGCCAGAAGCGAATGAAATCGAATATGAAATATTTTGTGAACAGTTTGCTAATAATGTACAGCCTTCTCACCATTATTATCAAATTTTACATCCTGGTGTTCACAGCATTAGAAAGTTTCAGTTTCTTTGTTAATATCACAAAGGCAGCAATAGGAACACCTAACTAAGTCTTTTCGCCAACTCGGGGCTCTTCGTAGCTTATACGCGGTCACACATTATCATATGACGATTAGAAAGGTAGACTTGTTGGCAAATTAATGCATGTGTAAATCTTCGCCACCAATTCTGAAATGCGTCCCGTGTACAGCAATGACGTAGACAGTATCGAGCGTGTTGTCCGAGTTGAAATGGTCATGGCGGATGGTGCTACCGTTTTATAAAGTATGTTGCAATAAAACGTACTCGTATAGAACCCGGTGAAGCGCAGAAAATTCTGCATCTAATAGTAATACCAAACAATATCCATTGCCTAATACCTTCTATTTGGGTATCATTTTGTTGGGAGTTATCGTGTTTAGCTGGGAAAGTGTGGTTGTCTGAACGACGCAGCGTTATATCCACTGTTAACAGGATAATAATTGTGAGAAGGCAGTATATGATTCGCGAACTATGCGAAAAATTATTGGTATTAGATTATATTCGATTCGGTTCAAAAACGGCTATTCGCACACTCCTACTTTTTGACGACAAACGCGTTGATTAGATATTTCCTGTATTTATATCTTTATTTTTCGTACGGCGCATTAATTATGCAAATATTTAAGTGATGCCTACGCAGGCCTCAAGTCAATAAAGTCATAAATAAATTCACGACTTCTTCGTACCAAACAAAACAGAAACAAATCTTCCAGCCAAAGTGTGCTACAAAGCTCAACGGGTGTCTGAAACTCCCTATTAAACTGCGACATCAGCACGTACCCCCTCCAAATTTGATCCATATTCTAACGCAGCAGCGCAAGGCCAACGAGGACACAAGAAAACAGGAACAGACTCTACGAGCGATGAACCAACAAGTGAGTTTTATTGGTAACAGACTTCCTTGCGCTGTTATCCTACTATGTCGAACCAAATGATTCATCAACTCGGACTCACATTCGCTGTGTTAGGAAGCTACGTAACGTGCACCACTCAAGTCACTCCATAGATAACCTAATAGTTGTTTATGTATTACGACCTAGCGATAGAACATTTAATCATGCTTCCAGTTTCGCTAGCCCGAGTTGAACGCAACACCTGATTCTCGATTGACGCTGTAAGACGAAGAAGAGAAACCCCAGATGGCGTATTTAGCTAATTCTAACAAACGGGTAGGCTCACCACAGCCAACCAGCTCACCGAAGCATTTTGTCTTCCCCCTCTCCCTTTGCTGCTGAATTCTGACCCGATTTGTCGTAGAGGGAAAGCGCCACTGGTTTCAAGGCAGTCGTTGGTATCATCATCAGCATAGATATCTATCTTCCTGTGTCACGCACAGAAGAAGACAATGAAGAAGATGGCGGACGCCGGTCACCTTGGTTCTCGCTCTCCTAAGCTTCAAGAAGAAAAAGTGCCCGCAGGAAGACATGCAAAAGGCAAAAGCTTATTGCAGAAAGGCACCGACTCTCCTCACTCACCAGGCAATAAATCGCCGAAGCGGAAAACGCCGCCGACGCCGGCAAGTGACTTGGCCGCGAAGTCCCGCGCACCTGTCGACAAAGGTGGCCCTAAGTCACCCACATGGACAGGCTCGCCAAAGTGGACCGGCTCACCGACACTACGAGATGGTTCACCGCAGGTATCAGGACACCGATCACCAGCTGCTGCAGTGTCGCCGAAGCCTGCGAAATCTGGCCGACCATCTCTGAAGCCTGCGGCTGCACTGCTGCTCATGTCTTCGCCAGCTGTTTGTGATGCCCAGCAGAATCCGGTTGACTCCTCGCCGAAGACTAGCGGGACTCTCAGTGCCAAATCTGACGCGCGTTCACCCGCACAGAACGTTTCTTCATCAGAAGGCTCACGGAAGCGCAGCGCGGTGCGAAAACCTACCAGCCCACTGAGCCCAGGTGGTTCACCGATACCAGGCAGCTCCCCGAGAGACCCCGGATCGCCGAGGCTAGTGGGCTCACCTGAACGCCAAGGTTTGAAGCAATGTTAATGTAAGGCGTAAGCATCGTATGCATACGCCTTACAGCATAGACCCAGCGTAGTCTTTCTGGCATTACACCTGCCGAGGTAACACAAGTGCTATCTTAGAGTTACTGTATATGCTCCCCTCGAGGAGCAGAGTTGCCTATCTGATTGAACGCGCCGCTGGCACCCCTATTCGTCAAATCTGGTCACATGCGCGAAAGGTATCCTTTTTGAGGGAAAGCCACCTTCACGGCTAAGGAGGAAGGCCGAGTTTGGCAAAGTTCGGGATCTCCGCGAGCTCTGGCGACGCTAGATGAATGAGGTAATCGTATCAAGACATCAAATTGAACACTGTGCACACCTCCAGTTTCATTGGCTTATCTAGATTCTCTCTTAAGTTATCATCACTTGGACGTTACCTCATGGGTGGCTGAAAAGGAAGTCACGTGGTCAAACCTTGGGTGCCTTCCTTCATTTGTTTTTTCGTCCCATCAATGCATTACCAATGCAAGTACAAGCTGTCGTTAAAATGTTTTGTTTTAAGGTATTCCAAAGAAACGAAAGGGCTGGCGTGAGAATGCACCACGTCTGCACTGTTTGTATTCGATGGTGGATAGACAGATAATCTCTAAAAGAAGATACAAGCCGGTTACTTGGACCATAAAGGTGTGGCAAGCGGCTCACGCTTTCCACACCTTTCGCGGGACAGTCATAATAGATCACGGGACAATCATAATATTGCGAGTTACTAGCAATAAGCAGCGCTAGTGCGTAACATTGCCCATTCTTCTGCGAACATTGGGAACGAGAAATTGGCGTGCGCAAGGTGCTCTCGTGTTGCCATATGTGGCATTATCTCGGCATTTGAATGTGTGCTGCTTTTGCGCGTTGAGTGATATCTTTGTTAAACTTGCTTGACTACCGTCAAGCAAGCTCAGGAGAACTAGAAACTCGGGGCATCCTTCATAGCACTTCTGGGCCAGTACTTCCAAAAAACACTTACGCGAGAATCGTTCGTAAGAGAAAGCCGCAGCCGGTCCTAACGCCAAACATATTATTAGCAAAAGGCACCAGTCAATAGAAAAAAAATCACTTACAAAAGAAAAAGCTTGGTGAATTCGCCCCCAAAATCGTTTATTCTCGCATACCCGTTTAAGCCAACACACTTCATTTGGACCCCCGCCACTGGCTCTGGGCGCAGCGAGCGCTGGGCTGCGGCTTTAATGACGGGGAATTGGATGACAAAGCCATAGCGAAGGAACAGTTGTGGCAAACACGCGATAAGAACCGGGGGAACACCATCGCCATTGTTATTTCGTTCGTTCGGCTAGTTCAGAAGTATTCGACAAAAGTAGGCTGCCCGCAAGAAGGAGTGCCTGGCTGTTGTCGTCGTTATCTTGGTCGCTTAAGTAGCACGGCAATATTGATCGATTAGTGCATAAATGCATTTTAGAACAGTCATTCTTATGGCGTTTCACGAGTTCAGTTTGCATCTTTATAAAGCTGGCATGGGCATGGTTAGATTGGATGAATGGTGGTTTGTACATGGCACGTGCCGTCATGTCTTGTTTGACGTCCGTCTTTCTTTCGTCCCACATATACAGGGTGACCCAGCAAAATGTAACCAAAGTTTTAAAAACGATAGTGTATGCTAGTGGGCTGAAATGGGAATTCAGTGGTGTTGAGGATCACGCAACCTAGCCCGGGGTATTTTGCAGCGATAGCTACTTTACTCCAGGTTTTCGCCTCTTCGCCGCCACACTTTGAGCCGTGGCCGCACTGTGACGCCACACCACGGCCCTCTATTCTCCAGCAACTCGGCTCGTCGCGGTAGCCGCGCGGCCACCGCTCCTACCGTTGGTAAAGCCGTTGGGCACTGGCCGCGCCCTCTCTGTGACGTCACACTACGGGCCTCGATTCTCCGGCGACTCGGCCAACACCACCTAGATAGTACAAGGCCGGTTCACTCCGATCCATGACGTCATGCTACCTGGCCCAAAATTTCCATTGCCAAGCCTGGCGTGACGAAAGCGATGATGTCGAAATCACCGCAGCTTACTCAGGAGCATCCCCATTAGATTCTATGGCGGTCGGGCCAGGTGGCGTGACGTCATGAATCGGAGTGAACAGGCCTTGTGCTATCTAGGTGGTGTTGACTAGGCTCGTCGCGGTCGCCGCGCGGCCACCGCTCCTGCCGTTGGGCACTACGCAGTGAGGAAGTAGTTTGGACCTGGTTCTTCAGCGGAACTTTGGTGAGTCTAACTACGCCATTGAAGATGTCACCACAAAAGCCCATTACCATACTGATCATAGAAGCGTATTCATTGGTGTGAAAAATATTTTTACCCATCGGTTGACCACAACGTCTCTGCTTTCTTAGTCTGGTGGGAAACCACTAAGTTTAATAACTACATGTCTAACTACAAGCGAAGCCTAAGCGCAGCCGGGGGTCTGTAGCTATCGCTACTCGACTAGGTTTAACAAGAGCTAAACCACAGCCAATCTTTTTGTTTTGTTTTGCAAGATCAATTAATTAGTATAAAGTAATTGCCCAAGTTTATAAATGTTGCTCCAGCAAGAAACTGCCAACATGAAAGTTCTACATGACATTTAAAAATACCCGAATGAAGTTTTTGCAACTAAGTACCATTGATGGAGCTTCTTGTACTTGCGCTTAAAGAAAGCCCGCGAAATGCGAGAACAACCGCGTGATAGCGCTACTATTGCATATATTGAAAATCTAGAAGGCACAGCGCCTTAGCAACCGCGGTTGAACGCGATTGGCTGAAACGCTACCGGTGACGCTGGACACCCTTTGAAACCGATGTTAGAGTACGGCACGCCCCTTAAAGCCTTTTACGCTAACATAACCTAACCTTTCGCGGGCGACACACGTAAAGCCCCTCAATGTAAAAGTAGCGACACGCTTTGAAGAATGCCGCCTAGTCCTCACACGCCCTGTCCGAGGCCAACGCCGCGTCGGTATTGGCCTAATGGCATCACGTGGGCCGTCGCGCCGCCGGGCGCTGGCTGCGTTTGTTTACGATCGCACTCCATTGCCATTTTCGCCTGAGAAGCGTCTACCGACTGGCGAGGAGCACATGTTGGCGCCGTCGCTCTTCCGTTACAGTGGCTAGAATAGGGAAGTGTGATTACCGCCCGGCGGCTCCTATGGCAACCACCGTCGCCGCTTGTGATGCATCCGCCAGGGGGCGCTCGCACTCGTTTATACGTCAAGCTGCGTGCCCGATACGAATTGGTCCGCGAGTTTCTGCCGCTTTCTGTTGGAAATTCTCGTGCAAAGTAATGTTTCGTGCGGCGCCGACAAGTGCTCAGGGATGAGCCGCCGTCAAAGTCGCTGTTTTGTGCCTGTCTGCACGACTGGTTACAAATCGTGCAAAAAGAAGTCGCTCTTCGGGGTACCGTAAGACGAGGAGACGTACCGAAAGTGGCAGCGCAACATACCTCAGGTGGACAAGCCACTCGAATGAAATGCCGCTTTGTGCGAACTGCATTTCGATCCGCAGTTTGTGTCGCGTCACTTTGAACAGATCATCAATGGTGAGCTGGTGCGCCTGGAAAGGAGCAGGCCATTGCTACAGCCGGATGCGATACTGACGATCTTTCCAAACGTCCCCAAGTACATCTCCAAGCCAGTGCCTAAGAAAAGTAATCCGAAAGAAATGTTGGACCCACAGTTTGCACCTCCACAAAAAAGAAATAGCGAATCGACGTGGCCTCACCCGACACATCGGATGAAGCACCCACGCTTGCCGCCAACTCTGGATTACCAAAATGTGATCGTGCCTTCCAATCAGTGGGGTAATCACGTTTTTTCTGAAACTTCCCTTTTTGTCGCATATAGCGTCTGCATACTGGGGCCAATCATGAGCTTGGTTCACGCCCAAAAGCTTGTGCTGTTTCGTTGCGGGGACAGCATGATCGAACACTAAGGGTTTGTACGTGGTGTCGAGCTCTCACTTGATGAGCACTGCGATCCTCCATCCCTCCTAGAGGCTGTTGGCTGCATGCAGCTCTGTTCTGACGCTGCGCGGTCGGTGGAGTTCCCTCTTGCGCGCAGCTCCAACATGACAAGCTGGTATGAAAACCTCTACCCCACGAAGTGCAAGGGGCTTGTAAGTGGCCCTGAGAAGTGCTGCATCGCCTCCAAGTACCTCAGAAGGCTATTGCTCAACCAGAGGTGTCGACCTAGGCAGCTAAAGCGTAAGGAAAATTACGCCAGGAAGCTATAGGCAAGGACCCAAGCTACGGTGCGCCGCCTAAGAGCCAAAGCGAAAAGCTTGGACGAGGCTCTCGCGCAGCAAAAACAGGCAAATCACGCGATTGAAGAAAGTGCACTGAAGAAGAAGATTGAGAAGCTCCCACCCAAACAGAAGGCAGCAATCATGCAGTGCTTTGAAGCTGCAAAAATGATCAATAATTCCACCATATTTTGCTTCTAACATACCAGTTTTCAAGAAATCTTGCAAACGTGAAAATATTGAGCGAGCCAAGGCAACTTTTATGTAACATAATCATCGGTGCATGCCAATTAAGGGCAGTTACATATATTTAAGTGAAATCCGATTGCATCTTTCTTTCACGAACAACTCGGACTCAATTCATCTTTGCAAGCAAGAACAGTTGTTTTCGTTCAAGCGTGCGTTTATAGACAGTAATTTGGCGCGTAAAATAAGACCGCAGTGAAGCAAAACTCAAGGCGTGTCCGCGCGGCCTCCGAGGTAAACATGCCAAGACGGCCTAGATCTCGCAAGCAAATGACGTGTTGTACGCGAATTTATAGGGCGCATATGTCGCTATAATTTTGCTGTGATCTTCGCGAACACGAGTGGCTGAGCAAGATGTGCCATTTGAGGTAAAGAAAAGGAAATTCGCATCGCGAATCGGGGCGCTTATCCGGCTAGTCGATCGTCGGGCCTGGTCGGGCGGCGTTGATGATGATGATGATTTATTGGCATCCCCTTTGAAACTGGGCGGCGGCAAATAGTCACCTAGCCTGCTTGATTTAATCAGGTATACTATACATGTTCTTTATCTAGCATTTTTGTATACCTCTCATTATTTTTCCTTTTCAAAAATTTACCTTGTACCGCTGCCTATGATTATAAGAGATCAGGTCGTATCCATCTTTTCCCTGCTTTTTTTCTACCAGTACTCTAATCGTCTCTTGCTGATCTCTACGGCTGATCTGTTTATGTTTCCTTCCACTTCCAGCGTCAGCGCCGCCTTGCGGCTGCATCTGAAACGCGCACGCGAGCGGCGGGGCCTTCGTCACACTTCCCTATTCTAGCCACTGTACTTCCGTGTTGTGTTGGTTTAGGAACGCCGTGAACTAAGTTTTGCGGCAAGTGCGACGTCGTTTCACAGCATTTTCCATCACCATGACCTGCTGCGCGTTCACATGCCAAAATAGCTTCAGCAAAGACAAGAAGTTTGATCGTTTTGTACGCGAACAGGCTTGAATTCGCGGGCACGCGAAGCTGCGTGTGAAAACGTGATTGCAAAACTTTTACGATTCAGCTCAATCCTTTTGACATTTGAGGCTCGAGCTTGAAAACTCGTCTTTGGAAACTACATCTTGTGGTTACTAGCCTTTTTTAGAGCGAATAGCTTTGCTTGCCTATTTTGTTCGTGTTCGTGGTTGGAGGCCGCCCGGTCGATTTGCGATACAAAGGCACCGACGAAAAGCGTGTGTGCTCTCCCGAAACCGCGAGTTACGGGGCGCGTTCGTCGCCGAACGACAGCATCAGAGGTATTTGAGACATGTACGTGCTAATTCGCGTGAAAGTGTGTGAAGGTTGCGATGCGGGGTTGGAGCACTAGCAAAGAAAAAATGCGGTCGCGCTCTCGTTCACTGGCTGGTTTAGTCGCCGTTAATTTAGTCGTTTGCTCGTTCGTTTAGTCGTTCGCTTGCTTGTTCGTTCGTTCAACTACTAGTTCGTACGACGACTACGTCTCTGAGACGCACTTGCTGTAGGACACTAAGGCTGGTGCGTCCTTGCCCTTCGCCAGCTTTTGAGCGTCATAGCCTATAAGCGCCGCGAATTAAATTATCAAGGATGGTGCGGATTATTTAGGTTACTGAGGGTTTGCTGGATGCCTGGATGTTGGCATTCGATCGCAAACGTGTTGTTTACAACCATTCGCAACCAGATCTTGCGACATGCCCTTGACAAATTTAGTGCGCGCGATACATTCGGAATCGTCATGGTACGGCCTTAGCACTTGTTTAGATATTTATAAAAATACTTATCAGAACAGGAAAAAGAATCTGCCGCCACTGAATTTGTATATATTGTCACGTAGTAGTTGCGGTGAACAAAACAGTCGCACAACTGTGAATGACGAAACTGACTTTTTTTTTGGGCGGCCCTGTTCCCACACAAGCAAGTTGCACTCAAAGCACAACGATAGCGGCGACCACCGTCGGCTATCGTCGAAATGTGAAGAGCGGCGAAACGCGTCGGCTTTTCTGCATGAGTCATCGAAGGTTCCAGAGTAATCCCTGGTGCCCGCGTGTCTTCCAGAAAGTGCTACACAGTTCGAGTCGCTCATACAATCAGACTACATAAGCGTCTGTGACAACAGACAACGGATAGAAGCATCGATAACGTTCGAGAAACATTTGTGCACGCGAAAGCGAGTTGCGGTGTCTCGCACTTCGATGTGACGCGGCATAAAGATACAATTCACTCCACTTGTGGAATGAAGCCCCCCCCCCCCCCCCCCTCCAAGAAAAAGTAAAGAACAACAAAAAACAAAAACAAAAAAAAACTTGGGCATCAGTAAATGTTGACTGCAGAACTGTCTAATTGGAAAGGAAACTGCAATTGTTAAGTTGTTTTATCCGTTCGTGATCACACCTTACTAGCGAGAGATGCTGGCGCGTATCTGGCGGCCACCAGAAACGCCAAGCCCGTCTTCGACAGCACTGCAGAGAAGCGTATTTCGTTTCTTGATCGGTCGTCTGGGAGCGCTGAAATATTGGTGGTATCACGCGCTTGTTTTTGTATTTCGTGGGCTTCTTTTAAAGAAAAGTACAAGAATCTCCATCAATGGTAGTTGCAAACACTCCAGTCGGGCATTTCCAAATGTGATCTTGTGGGTTCTTGGTGTCTAACAGGAGACCAACCACCGCGGGTTCGAGCTTAGCGAGCCACAGGGCCGCGTCAGCCGTCGCCTCCAGCACCGCTCGCGCGCGAGTTCAGAGGCCGCAAGGGGCTACCGAGCGACGCACGCAGAAACACAGTAAAGCCCTGAGTTGACGGAAACCGTTTACTGAAACCGTCGGCACCAGCACTACACAAACGCCCGCACGGAGGGGAGCCAAAGGGGTCCCGCACCAGGGCGAAAACACAATAACAGGCGCCTATAGCACGTCGCGGCGAGAGCACAGGCTCAAGCTGGGACACGCCGCTAGGAAAAGTCCCGGCGGCTATGCTACTTGCTCTGGCGATAACCAATGGGTCAACTCGCGAGAGCACGGGCAATATCCTTCGGCGTAGGCTTTTGGCAAGTGCGGCTCGGCGGGGTACGACCTCGCGCGAGCACTAATGGCACCGGTCGTCGGCTTAGCGTCGGGAAAGGATCAGCACAAAGTACGCGCTCCCCGCACGGGCAAAGGCACCGTGCGCGAGCTCCAGTCCTAGTCACAAAGGTGTCGGCGGACGAGAGGAAAGCATGAACGTACCGTGCGCTGGTCGCGGAGAGAAGTCCCGAGGCACGCTCCGCCGCTAGCAGCCGAAAAACCGGCCACGTGACGTCAGTGCCCCGCCCTCACCGCCAACAGCCGCGTGCGCAGCGCCACCGCGGGAACCGGTTAGGCGGCGCGGGCGGGGAATAAGGCGAACGGGAAACGATGGCGAGGGATGGCAGAGCAGGTGAAGCCCGCGCAATCAAGCCGGCGCAACCCTCAATCCCCACAATCTACAACTTTCGTATTGGCACTTTCTTGGTGAAATCAATGTTTAAAAAATTAGGTAATGAGTTATAGTAATTATTTTACATTGCAACACAAAAAAAAACAATACCGCAGACTAGGCCCAGCGATTCTCAACACCACTTAGTTTCAGCCCCATGGCACACTGTCGTTTTCAAACATTGGTTACTTTTATCTGGGACACCCTGTATTTATGTAAGCATTTTTTGCCTTTCATTCAGTTAAATTAAGCTCTTGGGTTTCGTCAATTTCGCCCTGCCTGACACCATAGAATGGTTAGCTCAATTCGTCCTTCACTTCTAGTCTACGAATATATTTTTGGAGCTTACCTGCGAAATAACATCACTTGCAATAGTATATATCCTCCCCTTCTACCATACATGGCAGAGCTGCTCTCCAAAAAGACCCAGAATCAGTG
Source organism: Dermacentor silvarum (assembly GCF_013339745.2). NCBI lineage: Eukaryota > Metazoa > Arthropoda > Arachnida > Ixodida > Ixodidae > Dermacentor > Dermacentor silvarum. The sequence goes on from NW_023606473.1 coordinate 46,700, forward strand.
ACACCAAAGCGCCACACAATCTGTTAGTCGACACATGCAAAATTTAGCAGTAAGCTGATTTCGTTTTGCGTGTAAACGAACGCTGCGTTGCAAGTACAACATAAGCTAGCTAGGCAAAAAAGTAACACTGAAATGATAATGAAGAAAATGCAGCGTAAGCGTAATGCTCATGATCGATGAATTTAATAAGAATTGAAGTTCAGTAGCTAACATAGCCGGAATGGGAAAACGTGCATAAAAACCTTGCACTCGGCCGCGCAACGCTTGAAACAGCGAAGCTGGGCGATCGTAGGCCAGCATTTTCCGGAAGTGCGCAAGAACTTTTCATCTTAATACTCATGATGATGATAATTTCTTTTCGCGCGTCTTGGACTTGCGGCCGTCACTGCGCGTCAGTATGGCAACGCCGGCAAGCGGAGCCGGAGCTGAGGGCTCGCGAAGCTCGCGCTTGAACCGAGCATCGGCGCCACCAACCTCAGGCAGAGAACGCTTCCGGCGTTTTGCCGCCGCTTCCCGTGCGCTCGCCGCCTCTGGGTCCGCTTGCCGGCGTCGGGATATTCACGGTTAACCGAATGATCCCCCGGTGCTTCGCCCACTAATCATCATTCACTTTGTGGATATGCGGAGTTTTTTTTTTGCAGAAAATCTAGGGACTTTAAACTGCACGTTCTGCAAGCATGGCTCTATAGCCTAGTGTTTACGACGCTCGCTTTACGACCTGGGGTACGCAGGCTCGAATCCCGCTTCGGCAAGAAAATTTCTTTTCTTTTCTGTCTTGGTAGTGTCCTTGCTACGCACCACAAATTACGGCTGGCTTATACAGCTTCGCTGTTAAAAAAAGAAATACAAGGGCCAGAGAAAGGCAACATATAAAAGCGTTGGAGTTGTCGCCCGAATACCCGCGATAAACAAAAATGTTGAAGGAAGACACGCTCGCGGCGTTCACTGAACTTATACTTCCAGCTGAAGTGGATCGTTCCTCATGTGCTTGGTGCATTCACCTCGTGCTTGCACTTGCAGATTCGACGACAGCCGAGCAGCCTGTCAAGCTCGGAGGCGACCTTTCTCCGGCGTCTAAGCCCTACTCGCCAAAACTAGAGGCGTCAAAACGCAGGCGTGAATTACCAAAGTCACCCAAACCCGAGCTGGGCTCACCGAAAGCGGAGCTCAATAAGGCACCCAACACCGGGTCACACTCGCCGAAATCAGAGGCGCACCGTCGACCAACGATCTCGCTAAAGGACCCCCGCCTGCGGCACTTTTGGCGCGCTTTCAGAGCTCAACTGCGACGAGAAAAACAATCAGGCAGCCCCGGTGATGAATCTCCCAACAGAGGTTTACCCAAGCGCTCGCCAAAACTGTCCATGGTCGAGGCCGCAGCTGCAGCTGCGGGGTTTCCCACCAGGAGACGACTACAACCCAGCGTTATTAAAAGACGATCCGGCTCTTCATCGCCAGCGAGTTCTTCACCCAGGCAAGCTATAGCGCTTCTGTTTATAGAGCTCCAGCAGCGCATTTCGGAGGAAGTAATGCAATAGGTTCCATAGGTTCCCAGAAGACATGTCGATAACTAGATGATCGCCTTCTGATCGACTTGTGATCGCTTTGTTATCGCCTTGCCACCTCCTATTTGTTCTTCGTATTCATTCGCACTGTTTGCATGGCGTATACGTTATGTAAGATATTTTCCCTTACTGCTCGGTTTGAGAGAGAATGCTTCCTAGAAGCGACTTCCCAATAGAAATACGGGAAGCACTGGCCATTCATCCTGGTACCTTTAATCGTGCAGTTTGCTTTCTGCCACCTTTGCCTTGCCCTACAGGGCTGAGTTCGATGGAATCGCTGGCCTGACTGACGCACGGGTCAGTGGGTGAATTGGAAATGACAAAAATAGTAGCATGGCATGGAAACTTACATGCTCACTTAAAGGACGAATTCTTAAGTTCATTGCAAGTATATTGGCAATACCGAGTATCAGCAGCGCCACCCCCCCCCCCCCTTCCCCCGTAGAGCAGCATAAACCAAAAGCTGTAACACCTGAACGAAAATTAACATATGACGGACGCTTTTTAAACAAAGTCCCCACCGTTTTCATTCCAACTTGCACAACCGTGTATAACGCAAAATTCAATCCGAAAGTCGATAATCAAGACTTCAGGCTGTCATGACAAGTACCATACACTTAGAGATCGCGCGCCACGTTCGTCACAAAGGTCTTTCACTTAGGTCAGGTAAAAAGTCCTTGAACTGTCTTCTGCGAAACTCAGTCTGTGCTAGAAGACGGCCACTACGACGAAACAAACGTTGATGTCCATTAAATACGACGCTCTCTCCTTTTACAGCAAGGTGCTATCGCCAAGTCAAAGCAATCGTGGATCGCCGAGCAGATCCGTGAAAGCCGGACAACGCAGGAGCCGGTCCTTGTCTCGGGTTCGAAAATGGCAAACTCCGACGGGCGGCGAGTTCTCTTCGTCTTTGATACATTACGTGAGTGACACATTGCAAAATACGAATTTATTGTGTGGTTGCGCTTCTGACCAGGAAAGAGGCCGTAGGGATGGGCCCAGGGATAAGTTTTACTTCGTAGAATTTTACAACGTGTCATTTGATCTGAAATCGGCACAGACACCTTTTCGCATTCACCCTGCATCCGAACGAGGCTGCCGCAGCGAGGAGTCGAACCCGCTATACCTCATGCTCGACACAAAACGTCATAACCATTTAGCCACCACAGCGGGTAGATCATTCAAGATGTCCTGTTTGCTGGAGGACATTTTTTCACGGTGAGTGTCGTACACATCGATCTGAATTGGGCATCGGGCGGCAACCTGCGTGTCTTCCGGTTAGCCCACATGATAGAGGGACGAATTTGTAAGGGCGTCGGTCTCGGGTTCAATCTCCGAACCAGGACAAATTCTTTTTCAACCCTAAAACCTTCTTTCTGGGCTTGCTTTGGAGCTTCACGATTTCATGTGCAGGGAGGAAACTTTTTCCCTGAACAGTGCTCATCACTTGAAACGTGATACTCAGAGCGCGTGGCTGCCGGAAGTTCTTGCACCACTAGTGGGCGTTGAGGACACCGAGCTGATGCATTTTTGGATCGGATGAAAGAGATAGTCTTTGTGAAGCAGTCCGACTGCAACTGGCACCCGGCACACCACTGACAAGGCCGCCGACAACCTCGCAAGGCCGCTGACAAGCCAGGATGTCTACGCACGCGTGATGTCATAAAAAAATTGCAAGGACGCACATCCCGTGTACATTATCGATACATACGATAATGCAGACAAACTTCGGGCTGTGCAATCTTTTTCCGTGCCAACGAGCGCCAAGGATGTACGGACATTTGCGGGCCGGTGTTCGTACTTCCGCCGCTTCGTGGACAACTTTGCGGAAGTCGCCCGCCGTATTACTGCGCTTCTGAAACCCGGCGCTTAATTTTTCCGGGGCTCAGAACAAGCAACTACCTTCTCGAAGCTTATCCCTCTGTGGACATCTCCACTTATTCTGGCCCACTTCGACCCGTCTGCTGTCATTGAAGTCTGCACTGACGCGAGTGGTCATGAAATCGGTGCGATTTTGTCTCAGCGTCAAGGAGGTTACGACCATGTGTTTACGTATGCAAGTTGTTTGCATTTGGCAGACGAACGAAACTATGGTATTCTATCACCGAGCTTGAACTTGAACTTGTCTTGAACTTGTCTGGCCAGTCGCGAAATTTCGCCCTTACTTGTATGATCGGCCCTTTAGAGTCATTACAGACACGGCCGCTACATAAAAAAAAAGGTAGCGGCCGTGCTACAGAGCACCAGGCGCTCTGCTGGCTTTCTTTCCTAAAGGACCTTACAGGATGCCTTGGTCACTGGGCACTGCAACTTCAGGAATTCCCATACACTTTGACTTGCAAGTAGGGTAGTTTGCAACGAGTGGCTGACTGTCATGCCATCCCGTCGATCCTCCGGTTATCTTCTCGACTGACGCTCCAGCCCCTGCTCTGTCGCTTTCTGCTTTCGCTGAAATCTCGTCGAAAAAAAAAATATATATATATATATATATATATATATATATATATATATATATATATATATTTTTTAACCGGCGCCTGGATGCATCAGATGGAGCCCCGCTCTTTCTCAGGAAAATTCGGCGAGGACGTGGGGGAATGGCTCACCCGCTACAAGCGTGTGAGCAAATATACCGGCTGGCACTCCACGGCTTAGCTAGACAATGTCGTTCTGTTCCTCACAGACACGGCGCTAGTGTGGTTCGAGAACCATCAAGATACCTTCACAACGTGGGACAGCTTCGTTACTGACCTCACAGAGTGCTTTGGCGATTCCACCACGAAAAGGAAGCAGGCGGAGCAGACATTGCTTCAGCGCGCTGTATTCCCAGGGGAGACCTGTACTACGTGCATAGAGGCGATCCTGAAGCTTTGTGAAACGGTCAATCTTCGAATGTCCGAAGAGGACAAAGTCGGACACCTTCTCAAAAACATAACTGATGATGTTTACAGTTACTTATTCAGAAAGGAAAGTCTCGCCTCGGTCGCCGACCTCATCAAGCATTGCAGCACATTTGATGCCTTGAAGCTGCGTCGTATCACACCAAAGTTCGGGAGGTTAGCGAATGTCACAGTGGTTGGAAGCGTTGACGACAACTACAGTTTTCAATTTGACCTTGTGGCCACTATAAGGCAAATTATCCGTGAGGAAGTTGAACGACACACCAAGGGAGCGATGTCGGACAGCTTTATTGCGCTTCCAACCAACCTCAAGAACAGGCATCTGCTGTATCCGCATTGTCTACCATGCCAGGCGCTGCAGACTGCAGGGTCGATCAGCTGCGACAGCACCGACGTTCCTCTCCCGACGAAATGACGCACGATCAACGCACTCGTAGAGCTACCACCACGAATCGGCATTTGGAAGATCGCGTTTATTCCTCTAGGCATCCCAGGGTTGACCCCGAGGGTTACAACGTCGGTCACGCATCGCCTGCGTGTTACAGCTGTGGTGCCTTAGAACTAATTGCTCGTTTTCGTAGCCAGCGCCGACAGACAACAACATATGACCCACCACCATCTTGGCCTAATTTTGAACGTGACAGTTATGACGACCACTGGCCGACAGACCCTGGTACTGCAAACATCACAGGCGCGCCACCCAGGAATACCTTCCGTCAATATAGCAGAAGGAGTGGCTCGCCAGCTTCAGACCGCAGCCTGACGCCACCAACCAGTCGCCAACGCCATTCACCGTCACCACAGCGACGTTCTACGTCACCACCGCCGTCGGGAAACCTGCCGGCGCGGCCGATGGAGGTGAGGTCGCCGGACACTCCACATCAAGAGTCCTCTATAGTCCGTGGGCAGCACCAGTAACCTTAGTAAAGAAGAAGGGTGGATCTTGGTGGTTCGACATTGATTACAGGAACGTAAACGTGGTCACCAAAAAGAATGTGTATCCGCTTCCTAGAATTGATTGTCTACATTCCGCGGCCTACTTTTCATCACTGGAGTTGCGATCAGGGTGTTGGCAGATACCCATGCACATAGACGATAAGGAGAAAACGGCCGTCGTGACACGAGACGCTCTTTGTGAATTTAACGTTATGCCGTTCGGCCTTTGTGACACACCAGCAACATTCTAACGATTTATGGACACTGCCCTAGGACTTAAATGGGAAATTTGTTTGTGCTACTTTGATGATGTGGGGATTTTAGGCAGCACATTGAGTGAGCATAACAGCCGTCTTAGTCTTGTTCTGAATTGTGTCGAACAAGCCGGCTTGATCCTAAATTCCCCAAAAAATGTCGTTTTGGGGGAAACCGAGATGTTAGTACTTGGCCATCTGGTCAACAAAAACGGCGTGAAGCCAGATCCACGGAAGATTGAGGCAGTCAGCTCCTTCGAAGCACCCAAGTCAGTGCAGGAGTTGAGTTTCTTGGGCCTGTGCTCGTATTTTTATCGCTTCGTCCCAAGATTTGCCGACGTGGTGTACCCCCTACCATGTCTTCTCCAAAAAGACGTCCCTTTCAACTGGACATTGGTTTCGTTAAGACTTCGTTATTTCCTACAAGTCTGGGCTTCGCCACGCAGATGCGGATTGTCTCTCCCGCCTTGCTCTGACGACGACGGAGTGTGACGAAGACAATTTTGATGACTGTTTTGCTCTCATCTCTTCTACATTCCCAGACTCAATAACTTTCAGGAGAGAGAAGAATAAAGATATTAGTTTGGGACCTCTATTTGTATCTTCATCGCGTCCTGGAGCCACTGGAAGATTTTGTGTCCGTGACAGCATGGTTTACAAGACCAATTATTCGGCTAAAGGCGCATGCTTCCTTCTTGTGGTGCCGCAGAGTATGCGAGCGGACATACTGAGAGCCAGAACTTTGAACCGCACACAGGATCGTTTTACTGGCCCCGAATGCGAGACATAGTCAAGCACTACGTCGCCATTCACTCAGAGTCTCGAATTTAACAATAAAACAGTATTTTTAAAATGGTTTGGCTGATTACAAGTACGGTACATTTAGATAACGTACGCTACATTGTGGTACGCCTACCACAATGCTGTCCTTAGAGACTGAGTTGCTCTGAGGTTTGTCTCGATGCATCGCGCAACCGCGGCTCTATGCCGTTGGTATCCGTTGTGCGGAACTACGGGGGTGGCAAACTCCCCCCCCCCCCCCCCCCCCCCCCTATTGCTCATTGTGAGTTTGTGTTACCTCGACGGCGCCTTCACCCCGGCCGCCTGCTGTCTCTCCTCCCTTCACACTCCCCCCTCTTCACTTCTTCTTGTTTCTGTCGCCATCGGCGACTCGGACGCATTTTCGAAAAAGACGCTGGCGCGATGCTTGTGTTCACTGCAGGCTTTCGCAAGCCAGCTTGCGCGTGGTCTCACCTCGTACTCCTCTACACCGCCCCCCCCCTCCCCCCCAAACCCTTTTGCAATACTGTCCCCCCTGTCTAGACAACAGTCGCCTTTGCCCGAAATTCTGTCGACAAAGGTCTGCGGGTAAGCGCAGCACACTGTCGTACACGATGAACTGTGCGCCCTCTCCCTCTCACAGAGAGAGTGAGAGAATAAACATTTGAAAGCATTGGTTCGGCAAGCCAGCCGAAGCAGGAGCACCCACGTAACTGCGGCCACGGCGGCGCCTCCCCGAGCGCTGACACGACGATTGGCGCCGAACAAAACCCACGTTTGCTCTGTTCTAGAGAGGTCTATTATAGGGGGTGGGAGGGAGGGGGAGGTCCGGGTGGCGCCGCCGCCGTGCTGGCACCTCTTGACGGCTAGAGAAGCCCAATGGGTCATTTAGTAGTTCGCTCATACTGTGAATGCTCGACAATGCCTCGAAGCATCACCCTCGGCTTTCTGAGCTACCACCTCCGTCCTATTTTCCAGGCACCTACAGCAAATAAAAATATGCTTTCATAACGCACTGCCACACTTGCTCCTGCGCTCCAGTGGCTCGCGCACGCAGTAGGTCCGCCAACATGGCACATTAGAATCAATGTTTTTTAAATTACCCGCGAAGAAAAACAACAAGCTGCACGCTGCAAGCTTTGCTCCGAACTATACATGCTGTAGTCGGACTGTCGGAGTTTGATATAATTTGATTAGACACCTAAAATGAAACCACGAACGTGAGTACACGTAACAAGAGAAAGGGCTGGCAAGCCAGCCGAAGATAACGTTGGCCTTCACCGCTGGGTGCAGCTTTGTGCCTGTTCACCGAAAGGCTGCTCTTGACGACGCAATAATATAAGGTTTCCATGAACACTACTCTTCTCAGCATAAAAATACGCTATGTACTCTATTTAGCGTTAACCAGTTTAAGCTGAAACAATATTAAAACATCACAAGCCGTTAAATATGCTGACTATGCAAATACTATAGATAGCGGGAGAACTGCCGCTATGGGAATTAGTAAGGTGGTTGTACTGTACTAGGTATGTCACCAAGCTACTTTCCCTCTACCTCGGTAACGTGTTTTGCGTATTTTTTGCAGTTCTTAACGCGTCTGATGACATCAGCTGTGTGGTGCGTTCATCGGTAACTCGATAAAACTATCAAGATGTCTTTTCTACGTTGAGGAATTAAAGGAATGGAATTGAACTGTCTGGCCATTCCCGGAGTGGGAATGGACTAAGTTATTTCATTCGGAGGAATTGAAAGGAATGGAATTGTTGCAAGTTCTAATTCCCCGGAATGGATTTGAAATGGAATGGGGGCGCCCAATCCACCACACTGGTGTCGACCACCAGACCCGTTACGCAGAAACGCCGGCCGTACCATCTTGTGCATGTGTTGCAACGTTCTTGCTTCGATTCATTATTCTTCGGCATAGGAACCATAGAAAGCCACCACCTAATGAAGCCAAGGAAATGATATATAGAGAAATTAGTTGTTGTTTACTTGAAATGTAAAAAATGACAAGGTAAAATCAGATAGCTGAAAGTGGGCGAAAATAAACTTCCAAATCAAGCAGCCGAACCGACATTCTCTGAAAGTATTATATAGCCGGATATTCCATCCCACAAAACAGCAGAAGCGAGCGTTCGCCTATTATTTATAATCGAGCAATAAATCACGGCGCAATACTTGCACAAATATGATTTTCGCTCTGCCCTCCTAAATGGCATACGGAGGGTAATATAAGACTGATATCATGATATTTAACAGTTTCATTATACGCATCTAACACCTATGTATTGGCAGCTTGAGTGTTATGGGATGCATTAAGTTCTTGCAACACCATAGCTGTTGCATAGAGACGTCAAACTTGTGACGGTTGTGAAGCAAATGCTTGAACACTTGATATATTGAAGCTACACCAGACTGTATAGCGTGTTTCACTCCTATAAACATCTGTACTAGTGGTAACATTGAATGACTGCACGTTATCTAAAACGCATGTGCTGGTGCGCTGCATGCAGGGCTCCATTCGAAGCAGATTAACGAAGAGTCCATCCAAGAAGCCACCGCCCTCTGTACGGACCGTTCTAGGCGTCGCCTCTCTCACCATCATATTCGCTGTCGTCCTTTTAGGCGTCACCTGGCGCATCATCGCCCTCTTCAAGGTGCAGCACCGGCCTTCATCAGGTGCCGCTCTACACAGAGGCAACGACAGCACGAGAGGCCCGCGATCCAGGGCTGGCGCAGTCACCGCCATCGCCGAGGCCTACTTTTCCCTCGCTCGAGACGCTGTGGACAGAAGTGGGGATCCGTGCGACAATTTCTACCGGTTCGCCTGCGGGTCATGGTCACAGAATCACCCAGAAACATCGTCGCGCGTTAACAACCTCGTTTCCTTCATCGGTGCAGCTTTGTTGAGGATGCGCGAAGCCAACGCCCGGAACATGAGAACGAGAGCCGATAGGCAAGGCTCTTGGCTATATGGAAGCCTGTCTCGCTCCTGAGGAAGCCACAGCCAGTTGCTGATCTGACGACCGTGTTGGCTGAAGCGGGACTGACCTGGCCAGACAAGAGTGAGGGCTCGGACTTTCTGTCTGCCGTGTTTTTCATGGCGAGACGCGTGGCACTGCCGGTATTCTTCGACATCGACGTGCGGCCGCAGCCGGAAAGAGGTGTACCTCGTGTGCTGGCGTTCTCCTTGGACCTGATCTTCCAGTCGATCTTGAAACGACTGTGCGACATGATTGCGTCTCTGCACGTGGTGTCCTACCTACGCGTCGCTTACGAAGCACTGGCAGGAAGCGGCGTCAACGAGACCCGCTTCTCGGAGTTCGTGGAGGTGCTTGCCAACGCGACCGGACGTCTTCGACGTTTACCTGCGATCCACCGACAAGGAGGAGGTTATGCGGAACGCGACGTTCGTTTTTCAGATCGCAACACCGTTAATTGCGGAAGGCAAATGGAACGCGGTTCTTCGGCAGTACCTGAGGACTTCCACGTCTGACGTGGTCTCAGTTATCGTCTTCGACTTCGAGTCGTTCGCCGCCATATTTAGTCTGCTCAAGAGCCTCGGGGAAGCCGCGGCCACGGACCTGCTAGGCTTTCTAGCTTTCCAGTCGGCCATATTTTATACGAATACTAAAGTACGCGATAGTTTCTTCGCGTCACCGGAGGAAGCCGCCAGACAGCAGAAACTACACTGTTTCCGGGACACGTACGGGCTCTTCCTGCACGCCTGTTAACAACTTCCTTCTCAATGGCACAGAAGAAACCGTGAAAGAGGTCGCCTGGCGTCGCGCGCAAGTCACGAGCACGTTTTTAGAGGCTCTCCACCGGAACAACGTGCCATACGGTGCTCATCCTCAGCCGCGCTCCGTCGACGACAGCCTTAAGACCACCTTCGCTCTCCTGGACGCGTTCAATATTGACGCACACCAGTCAATGTACAAATCCTACCCGAACGTGAGTCTCGGGCGTCCTCTGCTGAATCATATTTCCTTCGCAGAGCATCTGGCGCAGATCCAGGTCCGCGTCGAGATGGTTGTTGACGTAGCCGCATCCAATGAAATCCCTCGTCGTCCGTGGCACTTCAACGAAGGCTTTTCTGCCGCGCGCCAAAGTTTCGTTCTGACCCCGTACCATTTGCATTTTCCGTGGTACAGCGACAAGGCCCCACGATCAGTTATGTACGCGGGGATCGGTTCTCGCCTGGCGGCGATGCTGTTTTCGCACTGCCTGGAGAGTAGTTCCGCGTGTCGCGCCGTCCTGCACGACCACCGCAGTTGCATGGCGACGAATGGGGCCGACCACCGGACATTCGGTGAAGAGCTTCAGGCAGCCTTGGCGGGCATCAGCGTGGCATGGCGGGCTTTTCGAGACGACGTCGCCAACGCAACTGAGTACGCTGTCGAAGCGTCAACTCCCACAGAAGCGGACGGCCTGTTCTTCGCTTTCGGTTGCTACTTCCTTTGCGGTGAGGACGGCGGCGAAGAGCTCTGCAATGCGCCGCTGAAGCACAGCGCCGACTTCGCCCGCGTCTTTGAATGCCGACGTTACTCTCCAATGAACCCTGAGCGAAAGTGCGCTATCCTAGCTTGAAATATTTCAGTGACCGTCTTGTGCACTTTCTCAGTTCCCTCGTCGCCAAAGAGCCAGAAAATGCGTTCGCGGAATGTACTTTATGTAGTCAATGTAAAGATAACGCCTCCGATTTCTATATTTCTAATACAGAAAGAAATGAATTTTAATGAAAATAATCACTCAGTAGCCTAAGATGGGGTGAGGGTGCAATGGTGGGAATCATAAAATAAACACAATAAAGAAATAAATATAAAATAGACACATCGTATAACGGTTTGAATGGAAACCAAGGGACCCGATTTTTATTAGCCACAACCATACGAAGAGACCTGTTATTGAAGCCAAAGAAACTTGTAAACGCGACTGATGTCAAAACAAAGACGTCTGCCTGCGATCCACCGACAAGGAGGTGGCCATGAGGAACGCAACAACCTCCTCTGGACCGGACCTCCTGAATGGGAAATTAGTTGCGTTTAATTGAAGTGTACAAAAGGTAAGGTAAAGGGAAACGAAAGTGGACGAAAAACCTTGCGCTAATGAGAACCGAACCCAGGGGGCTGTGGGTTCGGGTGTGGGTTCCGCTCTCACCGACAGCAAGTAGTTCTTTCGTACACTTTCATTTCCCTTTACGTTACCATTTCTATACTTCAATTAAACACAAAAATGGTTTCCAATATGACTTTCTCAGCATATTGTTGGCCTATATTACCTGTTGGCTTTGTGTGGTTGCGTATCATGGGTTATTTCAGTTTGAAAATGTCAGTGTACCCAAAATAAATCGGCACGTTTTTTGTTGTTGTTTTTTGTAATGTTATGGCGAACAGTAAGAAGGTGCAACAGGCCGAGCTTGTTCACAGTATTTTAATTCTGTATGTGGTAGGTTATCACAAGAGCAGCGTAACGGTGACATCATCTTTACTAATAGTATAGTATCTTATACGTAGAAACATAAGACTACGCCACTTGGAAATTTCTAGGAAAACGTTTCATCTAGCACATAAACAAGGATTGTCATCTGTGTGTGTTCTGTGTGATGCATGCGTCCGTGTGTGCGGACATTATGGCTAAGTGCGTTTCTTCCAGTATAATCTCTCACGAAAAATTTAGGACTATACCATTTTCTTAAGTTCGTTCACTAGTTCTTTGCAATGTTGATGTGCGTCAGTTATGCTTGCAACGACTTCCACGCTTTTGTACTTTACATATTATCCAACGATTAAACAGCCCTTGAACGTTTTAATGCCTTGAATGCCTTTTTTTTTCAAGTGGCCACTAGTACCATTTCTAGTTTTATTTTATTGTAAATGTTATTGTATACTTATTTTTAGTAGTCACTAGTACTACCTAGTGCCCTAAGTTGGGTCATAAAAGGCTGCAATTTCACAAACCGTAGGGTGGGAGGAAGAGACCAAGAAAACAGTCGCTTTTAAATGGAGAATGTCACACATAACATCAACGATCACAGAACTTGCTGCCCTCTGTGCATCTTTTTAAGCTATGTCTTAGTTGAACCAACACGGCGTTTAGTGGAACCAACACAAAACGATGCCTTTAAGACCACCTAATCTTCCTTATGCGGCCGCAATAGGGTTGCTATTCCAGTATGTCCCCCAATAATTAGCATGATCTCATGTTTCAGTGACTTCCAGGCCGTCGTGCCATCGTCAATAACGACTTCGCAACAAGGCTAATAATGCTTTCTTACGAAAACCATCCAAATGCTTCTAATTCATGTCCCGGTGGCGGACGTAGCAAGGAAACATTTTTTTCCTCGCTACCGCAAGCCACAAGCACAGGTATTTCTGAAGTTTTAACTATTTAACCATGTATCACCTGTTTCTATTTGTATTCTTTGAATGGCACAATGTAATATTTTTGTTGCTGTAAAGAGGTTGAGGGCTGTGGGATAAAAAAAAAAAAAAAACAAGCCATTCCACACTGTGAAGCTGTATGATTAGCGAAGCTGTTTAGCGCACGACACAGAGGTGACACAGAATTTTCAACGAAGGTACGACCATATTTATTGTCCTAATCGGTGATCATCGTGACGATACGTACGCACACACATTCGCGTATCACCTCTGTTACTAAATCTGTCCATCACGTAAGACGGAAATACCCCCACAAGCAATATGGCTCATACCCCCGTAAACGCGGCCTCCCCATTACGATGACAGAAGTGAAATTCTACGCTGGAGAGATGAGCGGCAACGGAGCCACTGTGAAAGAAGACGACGACCAACGCGTGAGCAGTGGCACGAGCGCGTGCGCGCGGTGGTGCCGAGGGGCGCCAAC
>NW_023606474.1:0-29629 GCF_013339745.2 Dermacentor silvarum
TGTGTCTATTTCTGTATGACGCATTCACTTGAACCCTACAGACAATGAAGCCTATGATGCACCGGAAATTGTTTGTTGCCAAAGGAATGTCAAAAGGTTGGGAGGGTCCAAACGCGGTAACGTATCAATACGCCGTGTCGGTCAAAGTTTTAATCACCTAGTGTGCTTAAACCACTCAAATTTTATAATGCGCTCGCTACTTAAATTCCCCATACGAAAAAGTGTCGTGGCCTGTTTTTTCAGTGCCAGTCCAAAAAAGAACGATACATTGCTTGAATGCGAGGCCGAGTATCTTTCGACATGTGCGCTTTGGTGTCACATAGCATCACTGAATAATTATGATTAAACCTAAAATTTCTGGTGAATCCATAGTAAACTACTCATAATGTCGATGTGCAATCGCTTCAAATTCCTAATGACATAAAGCTCTGGCTGTCTAGGCCACGCGAGTTACATATATTACAGAACACGAGCTCGCAATAGCGTACATATCACCCTGTATATTTGCCGCGAACTTACTTCTTTTACTGACCATTGATTTGTCAGTGCCTACAAAATGACCTTGCACGGAACGGGAGGCCGCCGACTGCGCGAAAGCAAAAGCGCTATTAATCGGTCAGTCACACAACAGTCCTCTTCAGAGTCTGATGTTACGGCCAGTGTTGCCCACAAAGCATAAACTACACAGAATACCTGGATCTCTTGATGCTTTCACGACAGCGTAGACGTTGACGCTTAGTTTTCTACGCTTTTCATGCCTCATACGCCTTACCGAATCACACGCATCTCCTGGAGAATCTCCCTGGAGTTTATTTTGTCTTGTATGTAATGATTGTTTCCACATACACTTAATGGTGAAGCAACATCAATACTGTGGAAACAATTGCACAAAAAAAGTACATTTCGAGTCTTACACTTTTTGAGTGCAAATCATTTCATAAGAAACTATTTGCAGAGTCCGCATTCTTCTGGCTACAGTGTCTCTTCAATGTCACTGTAGATTTCAAGCTTTGTCATTGCTGTCACCTAAGACACTACTTGATTATGTGTTTAATGCTTGCACAATGTCACTAATTTACCGACTACCCACTCAAAGTAGTAAGAGAGCTAGAGTTCAAATGGGTATAGAGTTTTGCTCCAGATCAAGTAATAAATATTTTTTGCGCCCCTGTGGTCGGTTCTGTGATGGCATCTGTTTTACTTAACAATCAATCTCGGCGCTCCTCGCTAAAAGGTACGAGTGAAATCCTGATCGCAAATGGCGACTTCTCTCCTTTTGAAAAGTCATCTCCATAGTACACCATCCATGCCGTAAGCTTTGTTCGTCTTTATGCACAAAACTTGGCGTATGCCCGCCTTTTACGTTACATGGATGCGGTAATTTCGCGGAATGCAGCCATACAGTCTGACATAATGATGGTGTACTTGGCGACAAACGATTCATAACATAGCGTTAACACCTGCCGCGTGAAGCTGCAAGCGATCTTGGAAGCATTCCAACCAGCCCGAAATTATCGCCAAGAGCATCACAGGCCTCCTCCCCCCCCCCCTCCCATCACGATTCGCAAGATCCCGTAAGTGACTGAGCAAGATTGACGCACACCTGCAGTGGACCTGCGCATAAATGGACATCGAGTTATAGCACTGCACGGGTCGTTCTTTCAGGTCGGCCTGGTAATTTGAAATCTGGCCCGCCGGCCCGGCCGACCCAGCTCGCTCCAGTTTTGGTTCGAACCATTAGCCCTAAGACTGGTCGAGTTCACTGGTATTGGGGGCGAGAACTTATGAATCGCCATCTTTCGGAAGCGCCTCGCTTGCGTAGTTTGAGGGATAATGCGGCACGCTCCTCATAGGTTTGACTGTCGTCGCTAAATAAAAACACCACACGGAGCCCTCCTGCCATTTGTGTGTGTACTTAGGGAAGTTTCTTACTGAAAAAATAATAATATTGGGCTAACGAAAGCGCAGAATAATAGTTTACAGTGCTACCTCTTTCCCGAAGACGTTCAGTGAACGCCCATGCGCCCAGTCGCCGTGATGGAGTCCCCAAACCACTTCTTGCACGGAAGGTTATAGGCAATCGCTGAGAGCACTATGTGAAATATCTTCTTATAGTGTGCTGTCCGTATAACCAAATGGAGCTTAACAGAATGGAGCCTCAATGCAGTGATCGCACGGGTTCACAGCGACCGTCTGCGCGTCTGCATGCATGTCTGCGCACAATGTATCGCTTTCGTTGCAAGCGAGTTTTCGCACCGTGCCATGAGCTTTAGGCCGCAGCATATTCTTCATTCATGTATTTATTTATTTATTAATACTGACAGCCTTTGCAGGCTATTACAGGAGTGGAAGAAAAGCACATAAGTATACATGGGCATAAACTCAACAACTACACCCGACATATTATACAAACAATGTACGGACGAGAAAAAAAAGCTTCATTACAGAATACAGAAGTTGAGACAGGGATTTTGCTATTGTCTAGGCATATTTCATTATGCCTCTACATTCCTTGGCAATCGCAAGGACAGATTGGCATGGCCGAAACTAACTCACCACCATACGACCTTCCACTAAAAGGCACGCCCCAGGTTCCATCCTGTCCCCATTCCTGTTTAACATCGGGCTCCGGAGCTAGTCCTACAACTGGAGGATATACCGAATCTAGGCTGCTTGCCTTTTACGCGGACGACATTACAGTATGGGCAACCAAGGGCTCCTATGGAGAACGGCAAGAGTCCTGCAAAACGCTATAGACAAGATTCAAAGCTACCTTCGGGTGGCAGGTATGACCTGCGCCCAAACAAATTGGATACCTCAGATAAGGCCACCGCGCACCCAGTCCAACCGTGCACCCCCCACTTCACCTGACGATTGCCGGACAAGCCATCAACAGAACCCCGTAGCACGAATCCTGGGCATGCACATACAAGAAAATAACAGCGTAAAGACGGCAATAGACACATTCAAACACACCGCAAAAACTATTACAACCCTCATAGCTAGATAACAAGAAGTGAAGATGGGATGACAGAAGGCGAGACATTACGCCTCGTACAGGCCTTCGTCCTCACCCGAATCACCCTCGCTCTGCCCTTCCAAGCTACACGCAAGACCGAAATAGAAAACATCGACAGCTCATAAGAATCATATACAAAGCTGCACTCCAACTTCCGAATTGCCGAGCACAGACAGGCTCATGTCGACCGGCGTAAATACACATATGAAGAACTGGCAGCCGCAACGCTAATCCCACAAGTAGAACGACTAAACACCACACACCAGGGCAGAAAACTACTGCAAAGACTGGATACCCGCTCACCCCCTTACTGCGGAGACGACACAGTCATCGTACCGATGCACCTACGGGTTCGCATCAGCGTGTTCGGTCCCCAAGAACATGCATCCGCTTTACAAACAAAAGCGCCGGCAAGCGCGAGCACGAAAACTCCTCCATAGAAGGAACGATCGTGATACTTACTACGCGGACGCTAGCCTTTACTCCAGAACACCACAACGCCCCAGAAAACCGCATACGCACGGCAGTAACTAACCAAAAGAAAGTGGTAGCCTGCGCATCCATACGCACCAGATCAAGTGCCACCGCAGAGGCAGCAGCCATAGACCTCGTAATCAAAGAGCAGAATGAAGAGATCGCTCCGCATACATCCTGACGGATTCACAGGCCGCCTGTCGGTTATATCTTAGAGGCACACTTCCCAAGTACGTCACCGATATCCTGGCCCCACGCTGACTGAGGACCATGGGTCGTCTGGTGCCAAGGGCACACAGGCCTCGAAGGCAACGAGGAGGCCGACTGTGTCTGGCGGACTTGCTGGCCGAGCCACAGAAGACTCTTCAGGCCCCTCACAAACCACCATGAAGATCCCATCACGAGCAGGCAGATTTGGAGGACCAACACCTGACCAGACGGAAGTACGCTCCTCCACATCCCAAGTTAAGCAGCCAACAACCAGGACTGGCGCCGCCTTCACACCACAATTGCACGCACATATCAAGGTTGCACGCATGTTTCCAGAGGTATACACAACCAGTGTATGCCCCTGGTGCAACGACCACACAGCCACACTGACACACATTACATACCAGTGTACGGAACGCCCAGCCGAGGCAGTATCCAGGTTGGTGAGCTCATCACAGACACTCACCACGTGGTCTTGGGAAGCACGGCTTTCCGAGCTGGCACTGCGAAGCCAACTGGCGACCCTGCACCCGGCCGGGCGAGCCGCCGCGGCCAATGGGGCTCTACAAGAGGGCTCAGCCCGAGAATAACCACACCAACCACTCTTCGTAAAATAAAGTTCTTTCATTCATTCATTGTCTAGGTGTACTATGGTGTACGAATGGTGCGAGGCGACCAATAAAGACATCAAGAGAGTCACTTCTCACGATGGAGTTAAGCAGCTGGTTCCATTCTTTAATAAGTCGAGGAAAAAAGCTGTATTTATAACATTATTATGAGAAAGTGGCACAGCAATGTACATGCTGTTAGATGGTTGGTCGGGTCTGAGAGGTTTAGAGTAGAGCACTGCACGGGCTCGGGCTTACCCGAAAGCCCGGCCCGGCCCGGCCCGTGGGCCGGGCCGTGCCGGGTAGAGGAGTTTTTTCACGGGCTCGGGCCGGCTCGGGCACGGCGTGTGCTTTTTGACCCGCCCGGGCCGGGCTCGGGTTTTTTGACGCGGGGCCGGGGCCGGGCTCGGGCTTTCTGCGAGTTATTCTCGGGCTTCCCAACTCTGAAAAACTGTATTTTTCGGTCTCGGGCCGGGTTCGGGCCGGTTTCGAGTCGGGCTCGGGCCGGGCTCGGGCTTAGGTAAGGGGTGGCGGGCCGGGCCGGGCGGGTAACGTAGATTATTTCCGGGCCGGGCCGGGCCAGGGTCTCACCATAAAGTTTTTTATCGGGCTCGGGCGGGCCGCCCAATGTGAAAACGGGCCTGGCCGGGCCCGGGCCGCAAAATCGGCCCGTGCAGTGCTCTAGTTTAGAGTGATTAGAGGTGATACGTTTAGGTGTCAATTGGGTGTTTTAAGGGTTAAATGTGAATTTAAAGTAAATTACGTGAATGAAAACGTGAATTAAGAGAACTAAAGTGACTTAAGGTGAATCAAATGTAATTACGCGAATCTAAAGTAAAAAAAGGCGAAAGCTTGCACTAGGCCGCGCAAAGCTCAAGACATAGCGAAGCTGGCCGAAATGCCGACACCACGTTGCAATGCCGACAACGCGTTTCCATCAGACCCGCTCCGTGAATGCGTCTCTCTCTCTCTCTATCTCTCTCTCTCTATCTATCTCTCTCTCTATCTCTCTCTCTATCTCTCTCTCTCGGACTACGGTCGTCACTGCGCGCAGCATATAGCGCACCCTGCAACGCCGACACCCACGTTCCAGTGCCGACACCGCGTTCCACCGTGTTGCAATGCCGACAACGCGCTCCAGCAGACCCGCCCCATGAATGCGTCTGTATCTCGCTCTCATTTTTTTTTATCTCTCTTCCGAGCATAGCACGCAAAATCTCTTCTTTACCTCGCAGAGCATTGGCACGAGCGCGTGCGAACGCGCCAGCTGTGAATGAGACGACGACGCTCGAACGCAATCACATGGTTCGCATAAATTCTTGTTCGGCAAGTGTCTTCAAAGGCACATTGAAACGTTACCTGTTAAAACATGGTTGAATAGGAAAGGCATCTTTGTATCTTCGATTAACTGTCGTCTCTGTAATATATCCCGAAACTATAGAACACTGCTTTATTGATTGCAAGGACGCCAAGTTGTTTTGGGACGTTCTCCAAAGGACTTTAAAAAAGAATCTTGATATAAATCCTTATACGATACGATATCTGATACCACCTAAATGTGAAGAGTGCCTTTTGACATGTTCCTACTTGTGGCGTTGCATAGTTTATAGAAAACGTGCATGCTAGACCGGAATGCAGAACCAATTGCATCTTCGAAGTCACATTTCATTCGGATGACTTCACAACTGAAAAACTTTTATGATCAGAGAGACTCCCAACCAGACTGGTGTCCTTGTTCATGCAGTGTATCCTTTTGCCTCCCTTTTACAGAACTGCTTGCTGTAATAATTGTACTGTGTAGTGTTTGTTTTGTGCTTGTAGACGTGGTTAAGACTGTTTTGGCCGCTATAAAAATATCTTGTGCATGTACGTTTTTTATTCGTAATAAATACCATGCAAGAACAAAAAAGGTGGCTATATATAGCCTAGTGGTTACAACGCTTGCCTTGGGACAGTGGGTACGCGGGTTCGAGTCGCGCCTCGGCAGGAAAGTTTATTTTCTTTTATTTCTTTTTCATTTCTGATGATGATATTTTCTTGATAGTAGTCACAATTACGGCTGGCTGAAACAACTTCGCTGTTAAATGAATCAAATGTGAATTATGTCCTACCAAATCTATCGCGACCCATCATACTTCTAAATACGGTTAGGCGCATCCTGGAGAATAAATAAACATGTGCGTTGAAGTGCGCCTAGTTAAAACGCGGTGCGGAGGCGGCACGCTTCAACCTGTCTCGTCCTGCTGAATGCGCGGCGTCACGTGATAGAAAGTACGTCTTCGGTGGATGAGCTACCTAAACCTACAGCGAAAACAAGAAGAAGAGAAACAAGATAATTTCAGAGTTATTTAACGGATGTCTCGTGAGCGCGCAGGCTTTCCACTTCATCCTGTTTAGCGTATAGGCTTACTGCCAACATGTTTTTTTTTTTTTTTCGATAGGAATTATATGGACACTGCAAGCGCATTTCTGCCGCTGGCATCGCCGTCGCCGTGAAGTTTCTTATAAAGTCCATGGACGATAAAATCGTCGCCGCGCACCGTATGCTCTATGTGCGAGTGAAAGCGTACAAGGGTGAGTCGGCGATCTCACTCTCGCGGCACGCAAGGGCGGGAAACGGGAATTCCGCCTTAGTGAACATCGCTCAGATTTTGGAGCACGGACAAAAAGCCTGAAAGGCTTGACTTGAGAAGCCTGAAAAAGCCCGAAGGCTTGAGAAGCTAGCGCCCTGCCTTGCAGTCGCGCGCAACGCTGCGAAGAGAGTGTGAGGATGGGGGGAGGTGGGGGGGTTTACTCCGCGCCGCCCCGGGCGACCGCGCGCGCCCGCCGCCCGCAAGGTTCCGGGGGATGAGCAGGGAGGGGGGCGGCCGCGTCTCTGCACCGCGCGCACCCACCCGAGCGGTTGTATCTTGCAAGCCATCTGCGGGCGGACGCACAGTCCTCCTTGCGTTCTGTTTTCGCGCCGCTTGTTCTCGTTGATGCGAGCGGCAGGACGAAGGTTAATTCGCTCGCTGCTGCTGCGGCGCTTATTCACCACAGCGTTTTGACAGCGCCTTACCGCGGTCATCGAGTCCGATGCGCTCATGTTTGCTTGTGCACACGTGACGCCATGCTTGTTAATTTAGTTAGTACGCCCATGTTTAGAAGTGTATGCGACTGATAAAACTATACTATCATTTCTCGTATAGCTGTCCACCAGTTTGCTATCGCAATCGATGCTTCGCGCTTCGGGCGAACTGCGACTTCCTTTAAATCAGCTGTGATTTTTTTTCGCTATACATTCATCACAAATACGCTTTCCTTCCAAAAAAGAAAATAAACAATTTTCAAGCGAGCGCTTTTCTCGTCTTCAGCGTAGTGCACGTCGTTGTCAAGGTGACAGCGTAAACATAGAGAACCCACATCTCCAGTTAGTATTCAGCACAACTATCCCGTCGTCTTTGTTTATTAAGAGCTCCATACCCGAAACACTTCGGAGATACAAAATCGAAGCTAATATTGTTGTAGTGAAGTACTCTTCCAAGCTAAGCAAGGTAAAGGAATAACTGTTTTCCGTCACTTCGAAAAACGTATTTGCTTCTTAGAAAACTTATTTCCCCAGCATCTCTGCAGTCACTCCCTGGGCTGCTTCTGAGTAGAGCTATTGATTTTGTCATTAGATTGACCATGCATCCGTCTCTGCACACATAGCAGGACTAACATTCTCGCTCGAGAATGGTAGACAGACCTAAAATGCCAGGATAATCTTCGAGAGAACTCTTCCGTGGTCTACATTCGAAGTAAACCGTCAATAAATCTTTATTTCTGCACAATTCTGCGGAAGTGTCTCTCTTGCGAACACAACTACGGTGTCCCTCTCGAGCAAGTCACGCACAAAACGCCGACCCGTGCAAGGTATTTTCTTCTTTAGTCGTCTCTAACTTTTCACCGCTTAGTTTGTTTTCCATCATAACTTTGTTTCCGTTCACTATCAGTATTTACGTCTGCGTTTCTGCACCTTTGCATCAACAACTCGAAAAGTTGATTGATTGCGCTAATTACACAAATCGGGTCTTTGAGCGAAAGTGGTAACGTTACCCGTTACCCCTAAGTATAATGTGACGCCTCGCGCACCAGCGCTACAGTTTGCTTAGGTAAAAATACAATGTTCATTTATCGTGTCATATTTTATTCATGAATGTAAGCTCCTTTCGATGATTATCTGATAAATCTCTGTAACTCAAAAAAGAAACTTGTTTTTGCGCAAGAAAATAAATTAATTTAATGCAGCAGTTGATCCGCAAGTATGAAGCCAAAGACACCAGCACCGCTGTGTGGTGGCAATGATTTACAAACCATTATTCGAGTTTCAAGGGAAGGCATATTGTCTCAATAGAAACGCAGACTCATTGACTAACGATGCGCACTAATCACGCAATCTTCAGGAGAAATTCTGCATAACGAGTTACAGTTTTTCAATGTGGCACGTGACTGGCCGAGAACAGCGGCAAAGGTATCGTGAAATTATTTTGCCGATTTTTACGAACGTACTGAGTCGTTAGGGTAGCTCTTTCTGATGATTAGGTGACACTTTAGTGTGCGCGTATAGCATGCAATGCATTGCCAGCTTTTAAAAATCTCCATCGCTACCTATCGCAGCGGCACCGCTACCTTGAGTTTTCTGCCGCCCGATCCCGTGCTACATGTAGTGGGGGTACGTGACGTCAGTCGGGCGAGCTATTCGATTGGCTAGGCACATTGCGTCATCGGTAATGTTTCCAACTTTATGGAGAACACATGTTGTTCGCAATAGTTGGACTATTGGTTAACTTGTGTAGCTAATATATTCACCGACGATTACAATACTCCCTATGTGAAATTTGAGCGCACCTCTTTAGAACTCCACCGGTTGCGTCGCTCACTCTTCAGAAAGAAAGCGCCTTCTTCTTTGTGGGTTTTACGTGCGTGTTCTTATTATGAGGTACCCCGTAGTGAGGGGCTCCGGATTAATTTTGACCATCTGGGTATCTATAAAGTGCATTATAATGCAAGCACACGGCCGTTTTTGCATACCGCCTCCGTCGAAATCCGGCCGCCGCGGCAGGGATTCGATCCCGTGACTCCGTGCTCAGCAGCGCAACGCCTTAGCTGACTGAGCCACCGCGGCGAGTAAGAAAGCGTGAACACAGAAAGCGTGGCTCGCGCAGAGCGCTTTTTTTTTTTAGCGCTGGAGGCGCAGGCGAAGTACGTATGCGCACTGAGTCCGAAAACCCATGCCAGCGATTTGTTTCCTTATTGGGCGCGAGCTCCCCCTCTGGAAAAGCTGGCGCCACCCTCGGCTGTGACGTGTACGAGGGATCACTTGGACACAGAGGCCAGCGTTGTCTGCCTCCGGAATCCCACCTGCGCTTCGGTTCAGATTAAGTGGGGATGTTTTCGCGCCTCGGGTGTCTGCTTGACAACACTTGAAAGCACTATAATTGGTAGTGCCTGCCTTTGAAGGCGTCCGACATGGTAGGATATTGCTCAGTACCGCATTGCCGGACGCGTACGCAACGGAGCCCGCTGTAAGCCTCAAGTACCCGCAGGCCAAGAAGCTGTGTGTAGTATGGATTGCGAAACTTAGAATCGGCAAGCAGCAATCGGCTACAACTCAGTTGTGTAGCAAGCACTGTCCGCGTAGGAGATTTCTGCTACGGCGTTGGGGCTGCGATATTCGGTGAATAGCAGAAAGCGCGCACTGAGAAGCTCGCCCACGCGCGCTGCCCGGTTAATGTCATGAATATTTGGTCGATGAACTCATTGATGCTAGATACTGGCAAGTTCACCACAATGGAAAGACAACGGTAAGAATCACATTCAAAAAAGACGTGGCGTATGCTCATGTTTGTGTAGCACCAAACAACGAATGTACTGTATTAGCAACAAGAAGCACCGGGAAATTCCTCGCTGAGAAGACCGACAAACATACAGTGCGACGCAACTTGACAAAATAACGCTACTGAAACGTCCAAGCATTCAGAAGAAAAAAAACGTTTGCATCGTCGCGATGGCATACCAGAGGTCGCCGTATACCATCGAAATCCCTAGTTATAACTAAATTATTTTTGAACAGCTTTGATACGTCCACGCAACAATGTGGCTTGTGTACTGTCAAATGTTCATATGCTATGTTCAAGGCACGGTGCGAAAAGCGCGTCGGCAGCGAAAGCGAAACATTGTGCGTGGACATGCACGCAGACGCGCAGTCGGTTGCTGCGAACCCGTGGGATGGCTGCAGGAGGGCTACATTCTGTTATGCTCTATTTGGTTATACAGACAGCCCAAGTTATAACAGACAGACAGACAAAGAACTTTATTAACTAGGTCCTGAGAAGCACTGCCCTAGGGCAGAGCTGCGGGCCGCTCCCACGTGGGGAAGGGTAGACCGAGCCTAACCGCCGCATCGTGGGCTCCTTGGACAGCCCAAGTTTGGCGGGAAAGTTCCGAGCTCTGGATGGCAGAGCACCATTCTCTTCCGTGATGCGATTTGGTCCCTGTAACGAGGGGCATCGCCAGAGCATACACATTTCACATAGTCTGCTCTCAGCGACTGCCTACTATTCACGCAAGAAGGTGGTTCGGGGGACTCCACCGTGTCGACCGCGCAAAATGGGCGTTCACTGGACGTATTCGGTAAGAGATAGCGCCTGTAAACTTTTCTGCGCTTTCTGTTTGCTCAAGGTTATTACTTCCCTCCAAGCGAGGGAAGCAAGTTCCCTCGCTTGGAGAGTACTTACAGAAATGGCCAGGAGGGCTCCCGCGTGGTGTTTTTATGAAGCGCTGACAGCCAAACCTACGAGGAGCGCGCCGCGTTATCCCTCATACTACGCAAGCGAGGCGCTTCCGACACATGGCGACTCCGTAACTCCTCGCCCCCATTATGGTATCGGTGGAGGCGCTCGCCGCATGCCTTAGTAATCACGTCATCGGCGACAGGGTGATAGCGCACGCTATGGCGCCATCTCGTAGTGGGTCACCTCCGTAGAGTACGTCTCGTGCGGCCCTTCGCTTTCCTCCTCACCCTCCTCTGCTTCCCTCCTCATGCTTCCGCTTTCCTCCTAATGCCCCTCCGCTATACCTTCCTCCTCGCCTTTCCTCATGCTTCCGTTCTACCCTCCTCATGCTTCCGCTGTATTCCCCCCTCCGCTTTCCTCCTCAAGCACCCTTTTACCCTCCTCCTCTGTTGTCCTCCACATGCTTCCGCTGTACCCTACTTCTCCGCTTTGCCCTCCTCCTCCGCGTTCCTCCTGATGCTTCCACTGTACTGTTCTCCACTTTCCTCCTCATGTTCCCGCTGTACCTTCTCTACTGCTTTGCTCCTCATACTTCCACGTTACCCCCCTCCTCATGATTAAGCTGTACCCTTCTCCTCGGCTTCCCTCCTCATGCTACCACTCTACCCTCCTCCTCACGCTTCTGCTGTATTCTCCTCCTCCGCTTTCCTCCTCAAGCTTCCGCTGTACCCTCCGCTTACCTCCTCAAGTTACCCCTCCGCGCTCCTTATACTTCCGCTGTATCCTCCTCCTCCGCTATACTCCTAATGCTTCCGCTCTAACACTCCTCCTCATGCTTCCGCTGTATAGTCCTCCTCCGCTTTCCTCCTCATGCTTCTGCTGTATTCTCCTCCTTCGCATTGCTCTTCAAGCTCCCGCTATACCCTCCTCCTCTGCTTTCTCCTCATGCTACCGCATTACCCTCCTCCACTTCCCTCATGTTTCAACTCTACCCTCCTCATGTTCCCGCTGTATCCCCATCCTCCTCTTCCCTCCTCATACTACCGCTTCACCCTCCTCCTCCGCTTTCCTCCTCATGCTTCAGCTTTACTCTCCTCCGCCACTTTCCTTCTTGTAATCTCTTCACTATCACTGCCTTCATCCTGCGCTGTGCTCCGCTACCTATAGTTCATTCTGCCGTTTACGCCGAGGCCGACGCTCAACGCAGAAACGGGTTCGTATAAGCTGCGCTCTGAAAAGTACCAGAAAGAAAGTACAAATATATATCACTACACTAAAGCTCTTCTGGTGCACAAGTGCCGCCTGCTTGCGTTACAGCTTGCTCCGTGTTTACGCGAACTGCGCTGTCGCTGGTGTTAATCACCATTAATCAGTGGTGTTAGTGGTGTGAGTGGTGTTCATCACCATTAAGCACCATTAATTACCATTGTTGCATTGTGGGCTGCAAATCTGGCGATTGGCGACATGTCAAGCTGCGACATCATGTCCCTCTGCAAGGGAGCAGGCGAGCAGAGGGACTGCAGTGCATCGGGCTGTCGAATGTAGCCTCACGCTAGAGGATTACTACCGCAATGCCGTGCTCGTGCAGTAATTGGGCACTGCGACAGAACGCTCGCAGCACACGCTGCTTCGATATCTTTTCGCTGGGGATTGACAGCCCAAAGGCGAGCGGAGAAGTCGGAGTGGCTGCGTAAGCTGGCTCCAAGACCCTGGACCTACGTAGGTGACACGATGTCACCTCATTTCACAGAGGCAGAGAAGGCGCAGCTTAGCACCGATCGCACGCCGAACGAGTGGACGAGAAAAATGATGGCTATGGAGGAGAATAACTTCTCATCCTGCGTAGCTCTCCTATATTTATGAGACGTTTCACTTAAAATGTTATGCAAATGTTTTACTGTTGCTGTACCCTACGCGCCTACAAAATTTGTTCAAATAGTTTCAGGGACTCTTTAACGATCGAAGTGGAAAACACGCAGTTATTCGAGCAGTTATAACGTTAAGCCTGATATATTTGTCTATTTGTTCAGTATTACCCCTACAGCCCATCCATATGATCGTATTACATACGCTAAGGAGTCACACAGTTATGTTGTCTGGTAAGCCTGCGCAATGTGTTTGTTTGAATATGTGAGTGTGTGCCACTTGAAAGACATTGCCGCGACCACGCCTCCAACAAGTACCATTTTGTAACATAAATTTTATCCCTCTCTATCTCCTGCCCCACCAAGACAGAAAGTCGAAGCGTGCTGCATACTCTCATCAGAAAGAAAAATAAAAGGATGGTGGTGAATCCTACGCCGTTGCTTCGACGCCAGCCTGCGATACGCTCGTCTCTGATGACACGAAGCTACAGGCTCCACGCGCGACTGTGTCGCCTGTGTGGATGCTTCTTTGTCCGAGGTCTATACGACGGCGATGACCAGGAGACACCTAGAGTCGTCTGGAAGAGCTGGTACACGCTCTACAGTTTATGCTGTCTCACTTTCCTCTTGTGGGTGGAGTTAGAAGACCTCGTGCCCGACGCCAGCAAGACAGTTGCTTTCCGTGGAGAAGTCGATGCCTGCATACGGTTTTCTACCCACTCGGTGCTGCTGTTCAGGTAAGCGGCTAAGTTGGAACACTATATACAGGGTGTCTCAGCTATCATGCAGCATGATTTAAAAAAAGAGTAACGGTGTTACGCGAAGCTAACCTAGTGCGTATTGTTTCCAGTACAGTGGAATAGCCGCCCGTAATTTTTGCGTTACTGAGATTTGATTAAGTAATTGTAATTAATAATCTAACTCGAGAAGTACTGTCCTAATTATCAAAGTGTCAATGAGAAACTTCTAGAGCAACATGAAAAAAGAAAACATTACACCATCTTCCCGTAGGGGAATCCTGAGTGGTATGCGAAGCAGGCGAGCCCGAAGTTCGGGATCGGCCTGTCGCCGCTGCCGTTTCGTGGCAGCGGCTCGAGCCCTCTGCTCCGCGGCGCTGTCCGTGGCACTCATCGTGGCGTTGCGGGAGGAGAATAAGAGCAGCGGAGCGCGCGCGCGCGTCATTGTACCGCGAGCTGCAGTAGCGCGAGCTTCTTTCACGCTCGGAAAAACACACTGAGTTTGGCTTCGTGTCCTGTAAAAACTGTTTGATACTTAATAACAATGACGCTGTCTTGGAGAAATCTCGCACCAAGATGCATGAAAAACATTTCCTGTGCAACGGGTGCACAACGCAACCTGGATTAAGCAACAGGTGACAAGAAAAAAAGAAGAAACAGACCCTTTCCGATTCCGTGCCATCGGTGCCAATGGCATCATGTGGCCGATGTGCTCCCATTCTTGAACCAGGGTAATATTCTCTAAACACCCAGCGCTAATTATGTGGCACTGGATGAAAAAAAATCTGCAAATTTTTGTTTCCAGAAAAATAAGCTCACGTTGCATTATGCACCAGACATGCGTATAATTAGAGCTAATTGATGCATGGAGCTAGACAGAGTATCCTTGCACTCTCCCCCGTTCCGCACCATCGCTGACAAGATACACAGCGAATGTCTACCAGTTCATTGCACATTATTTCGAAGCGTGGGTTGCGATATCAGTGGTAAATTACACCGTAGTGACAACGCCGATTGTGTTGCTAAAAGCTACTTTCTCCACTAGAAAGCTACGTATTAGGGATTTACTATCGTATGCAAAACTTTCAGAGCTGTTTGCTTACTCTTCACAATAATTTGTAGCTCGAGGCTTATATAACTACTTTAAAACTCGGAATGTACAATAATGCAAATAATAAGCATGTTTACAGATCAGGTAAGCACGAAACCTCGGAAGGCCTCATGAAGTAATACGTTTGGCAGTCGCAAATTGTTTTAGAGTGTAGCTCTTCGGCACCCGTTCCTGCGTTGAGCGTCGGCGTGCTTCAGCGTCTCTAGGCGTAACCGAGCGAACGAGCACTGTGAAGAATGAAAGGGAACCAGGAGCGCAGCGGGGGATGAAAGACGGCGATAGCGAAGAGAGCACGAGGAGGAGAGCGAGGGAAGCCACCTTGAAACAACATCAGATGGCGCTCACGACCACGCATCCGCAGCAGCGGCGACGCAGGCCGTGCGGGGGAAAGTAAAAAAAAAGAACCAGAAAGCTTGCCTTCACGCATAGTGTTAGCCACAAGTGTTTCGAAGTAAAAATTACGGCTGCATGAGCTGCAGTTCCCGGGAAGCGGTAACTGTGTGGCCGGCTTACATGTAGCGCCACATGTTGCGGCTCTGCCAGTTGGTGCGGTGATTGGTGGGATGCCTCAATAATATCGCTGAATGTGAACACGTATAGAAAGGCGCTCAAATTTCACAATAGCGAGTACTTTCATCGCCGGTAAGCTTGTTTGTTCTCTTATTCTGTACAAATCTTTATGCGTCAGATATTTGCCACCATCTTCACTGCCGATACATGTAGACTTAATTATTCAGGCGAAGAAACACGCACAGAAATAGCATCACTTCTGGATTGCGTAACTTTTTTGTTTGTTGCTTTCAGGTCCGTGCTCAACTTTATCTCCTTATCGTGGACCTCGTCTAAGATCATCGACTTCTACGACCGAGCATCGAAATTTGAAAAGAGCATCACGATGTTATCACGCGGCTTCGGCGCACCGAAGAGATTTTTCTGGGCAGACGTGCACCGACTAAGCCTTTGCGTAATATTCTGCGCAGTATTCACACTAGCACCGCCCTATCCCACCGACGAGGAGCCGCTGGGTGATAGCACCTCTGACGTGCTTATGGAAGCGTGGTTTTGGTCTAAGAGTCTTATCAGCGGGCTTTTCTACTTTGTCTACGACAGCATTTATTTCGTCTCCCTAACTCCATCGTCTAAAGTGCTCCAAATGTACTTGAACACTCAGC
Organism: Dermacentor silvarum; assembly: GCF_013339745.2. Lineage (NCBI taxonomy): Eukaryota > Metazoa > Arthropoda > Arachnida > Ixodida > Ixodidae > Dermacentor > Dermacentor silvarum. The sequence goes on from NW_023606474.1 coordinate 15,952, forward strand.
TACAACTTCTGCAAGAGTGCACGGATCTCCAAAGCAACGTTTCGGTCACCCACTTGGACGCGTCTCGGAGGTTGGAAGATATAAGGCTAAACCTATTTATAATACGTAAGCTGAAAGAGGACATGAATGACATCTGGCGTTGGCCCCTTGTTGTCTCTGCTTTCTGCGTACTGCTGGTCCCATGCAACTATCTTCATGAAATTTACGTACATGACACTGCCTGGAGGCAGCGCTTAGGCATGGTTCTCTACTCACTTTGGTTCGCGTATGAAATCACCGTACTCTCCTCCACCAGCCAATCTCTGCTTAACACGGTAAGTCTCAGAGAACAAGATTTCAAGCAAAACCAGCAAATATATTTCACGAACACTTGTTCAAAACTGCTTATTTGAATTTATTTCTATTTTCTTCCTCATGGCTGTTTCAAGCTAAGGAAACAATTTGAACAATATTTCTCAACATCAGCAACGTTTATGTAAAAGCTGCCACAAGGGGGCGCACATGATGGCTTTATAAACAAACGAGACGCACCAAACTCTAGATCACTTAAAGGAACACTAAAAGAAAAGCTAAGCTAAGTTAGATAAATATTTTATTTAGACTATTATCACCATTTTCTCTTCATATATAAGACTGTTGCGTATCAAATTTTCACCTAAGGTCCTGCTGCTTCTCCTGGATTCGAATAGCCCGTATCAAAAAGGACGAGTTCACGTATTGCCACGTGACTTCTCTCTCCACCGCTCTGTGTGTATCAGCCAGTGATGAATCACATAATTAGACAACATAAAAAAGGTGGCGGTTTCAAGTTTGATAAACAGCTGATTTTGTGCCTAGCAGCTCACCCGCACATAGTCTTACTTTTTTGTATCTTACGTAGCGATAGTAAACGCCACCATAACGTACTATTTAAATATCGTCACAATGAAAATGTGCGTCAGCGATCAAGCAAGCTGCCAGGCCATTGCGCGCATTAACCAGCGCAATAGGCCAATGGCTGTGGTATTGCGCTGCTGAACTCAAGGTTGATGGTTCGATGCCAGCAGCAGCGGCCGCATATCAATGAAGGGCAATTGTAAAGAGCTTGGTGTATTTGGATTCAGGCGCACAGTGCAGAATTTCAGCTGCCAAAACTAGCTATATCTTATACAACCCCACCATGGAGTGCTTCATAATCAGGTTGTGGTTATCGCCCATAAAACCGCAGAATTCCATTTCTTTATTCTGCCACCTTGAAAATCGACGCTGTAACTGCAGCGGTGGGCAAAAGCCACTTATGAAGAATCATGCAAAGACGTTTGTATATCATGAATGCACTTTTCTACAGACTCTGGGGACTCAATCTTCGTGAAAGTTTCACTCCGTATGATCGCCAGGCTGCTATATGCGGAAGCACACCTGCCGCAGTGGCTCAGTTAGCTTAGGCGTTGCGCTGCTGAGCACGAGGTCGCGGGATCGAATCGCGGCACGCGGCGGCCGCATTTCGATGCAGGCGAAATGCAATAAACACCCGTGTGCTTGCGTTGTAGTGCACGTTAAAGAAGCCCAGGTAGTCAGAATTAATCCGTAGCCCTCCAATACGCCGTGCCTCATAATCAGAACTGGTTTTGGCACGTAAAGCACCATGAAGAAGTATATGCGGTAGCACAAACCCTACCCTTAACTGGCATTCTGCGACTATCGCCGACATGGTAACTAACTATATACCTGATTGCGCCTTCTGTTGTAAACTTTCACCGTCAGTAACTTTCATCCAATATCAGAGTGTCCTTGAAATCTATACGACACATAAGAAGGATGTCCTGCGACATTTACCGCATTTAAAGAAAAACTGCAACAAAATTTTTGGGGCGCGTAAAAAAGCGTAGTTTAAGAAAGTTTAGATATATTGTCACGCATGAGTTTGTGCCGCTGTGGGCAAAATGACGTTGCGAGGAGAAGAGGAGGATGAGGTGTCTCGGAGATCGGTAGATGGTGATAAGGTCATCATCATCATGGTGTAACCCTGGCCACTGAGCTACTACCTTGTAACTGTATATATTGTAAATACATATATTTTCTCCCCGTAACATATTGATTTTGATGGACGTGCGGGGTAATCTCGCCACAAGCCGGCCCTGGATCTTCGCAGCGGGCGTCCCACCGGTTCCGCCGTTATGGCTACTGACGCCGCTGACGCTGCCTCCGCCACTCGGACACGAGCGAAAGTGGTGCTAACCCACCTGCGTCACCCGGGAATCTTCACCGGCACTGGCAAGGTCGACATCGCAGACTGGCTGACGTCTTATGAGCGCGTCGGTAAGCACAACAAGTGGGATGCATCCCTCTTGCTGACCAACGTGATATTTTACATGGGAGGAACGGCGAAAGTATGGTTCGAGATGCATGAAGGCCGACATTAGAAGCTGGGACACCTGCAAGGAAAAGCTACGCGATCTTTTCGGAAGAACGGTGGGACGTCAAATGGAGACCAAGCAAGAGCTAGCATCTCGTGCCCAGACATCAACCGAATCGTATGCCGCCCATATTCAAGACGTTCTGGCTCTCTGCCGTAAAGCGGACGTGGACATGCTGAAAGATGATAGGGTTGGACACATCTTGAAGGGCATCGCGGACGATGCGTTCAACCTCCTGCTTTGCAGGAACTGATCAACGGTTGATTCCATCATTAGCGAAAGCCGGAATTTTGAGCAAGCGAAGAGCAAACGCATCGTCCAACGCTTCGACCAACTTCCGAATATGGCTGTCACTTCATCGTGCAACGACTCTCTGGCATTACATCCGCCTACAACGCCAAACTTGACACAGGTCATCCGTCGCGAACTTGACGCTATGGCTCCAAATTCTCACTGTCCCCATACGCATGACAAGATGATCATCTAGCTCATTCAGGCGGTTGTCGCCAAGAAATTGAAAACATGGACATCCAGTCTACCGTACGCCCACGTCCCACCTCTACCGCCCCTGTAATTGCCTCTGCTGCACCTCGACAGTCGTTCCCGAATCGATATCGGTACCCCTTTGAGTGGTGAACACCGAATGACAGGCCAATTTGCTTTGCTTGCTCCCGGGTCGGTCACATCTCCCGCCACTGCCGTAGTAGCCGCTGGTACTCCTCGCCTCGACCATACGCTGATCGCCGCTTCGACCGAGACCCTCGGCCTCTGTCGCCCCTCTCTGAACCATACCATGCCGGCCTTCCCTCTCGGGGAAACACCACTAGCCGCTCGCCATCGCCGCAACGCCGTCAGTCCCGCTCGCCTACACCTCGACGTCCCTCGTCCCCGTCCTACGCGGGCCGCTTCTCGGGAAACTAAGCAATGCAGCCCCCGGAGGTGAGGCTGCATTGACGACTCGGATTGCAAAACCTCTGTCACCCCTGCTTGTCGACCGAACCTTGTTGAAATTTTTGTTAATAATGTACCCGTTGAAGCCTTCATCGATACTGGCGCTGAGGTGTCGGTTATGCGATCAGATCTTCGTAGCCGTCTCCGTAAAGTCCTGACACCTGCCGAGTCACCTGCCTTCCTAGTAGCACAACAGCCGTGATGGGAATGTGTGCCGCCCGTGTTACCATTGCCAGCGGTCCAGTGTTAGTCCTGTTCGCTGTACTGACCAAGTGTCCCCACGAAGTGATTCTTGGAATTGACTTTCTGACTGCCCATTCAGCCCTTATTCACTGTGCAATCGACACCCTAAGAAGCATCGAGACGATGCTTCTGCCGCCGGGGGTTAATGTCGCGTGCGAGTTTGGGTCGCTGTGGGCAAAATGACGTTGGAAGGTGAAGAGGAGGTTGAAGTGCCTCGGAGATCGGTAGATGGTGTTACTCTGGCCACTCAGCTACAACCTTGTAATTGCATATATTATAAACACATATATTTTCCCCCCGTAACAATATAAAAGCCCTCAAGCAAAATTTGACGTTTGAGATACAAGCGCAAAGGCCACGAAAAGCTCGCATATGTAGCCGTTTTTGAAGCCAAACCGGAAAAAGAGCCGCCATTGCCGCTCACCGGAAGTTACGCATGACCCAGAACGAACGGCTCCTTGGAATGACCTCTGAGATCAGAGGGCGCTGGCGGCTGCCCCCGGCATGCTTAAAAACCTGGAGGATGTGAGCTGGGACTTCATAGCGGCAACCAATGGTTGCTCGCGTCGTCGGCTTAGGTCTTGTTTAAAAGGTAGCTGACAAGAACACTGCCTGATCACCAGCTTTGCGACTTCGGGAAGACTGTTTCAGTGGCATATACAGCTATAACCAATGTAGCCGAACTGGAATCCGCCTTTTGCATGTCCCGAGTGCTCTTGCGCTGTACCCTAGCGGCGAGCGCCGGAAACGTTTTGTACGGCGTCAGTGGTTGTGCAGCTGACGACGCACGCGCATGCAGGATAAATGTCGAGCACGCGAACTCTTTATTGTCGGCGCTGTGCCGGTCGACGACGCTGTATTTGCGCTGTGTTTCGGTAGAAACTTCAGCTGTTCACAGCGATATTCGGTTAACGTCCGGTACATCACAATATATGCCGACACGACACCGATGTCAGTCTGAAGTCGACCTCACGCCGGCGCCAACGCTCGGCCGGCTGTAGTTGTCATACTGTGCCAGTGGGAGACCTATATTGTCATACAAGTATGACGAAGAAGTGACTGACGATGCGACCGACGACAGCGAGCGATCATAGTGTGATAAGCTTTCGTGCCGACGACGCTGACAAAACCAGTGTGCTGATCGCTGTGCGAGTGGCCGCCGAGTGAGAACATCGCACCGACAACGTGAATATCGCCGCAAATGCGCTCGTGTATGCATTTATTGACGCTCAAATTGAGTCGAAACGTGCTCCCGGTGGTGATATGCACGATTTACAGCCCTTTACAGCCCTCCACATCACGTCTGAGGCGGTGTCTATCTCGTCCAGGCAGCTTCATTAGGCCTAACACAGCCTACGAGTTCGTCCGATACCGGCTGACCTGAAATATAGGATAAGCAAGTACGATGAAGGAAACTGCTTATAAAGTTCGGTCCTGACCCTACCGACTTGAAGTGAACCACTCTTAGCATAGTGCGATGCACACAGAGAGTGGGAAGCGGCGACACGGCGCAGTGCTAATACCACGGTACAGGCACCGTTCTTGAACTAAGGCTGTCGGTCGCAGTCGCCAGCGCTTCCATGAACGAAGTGCAACTACGGACAGTGTATTTTTGTGCTGCCAGATTTAGTAGTTACCGAAAACACAGTTTGCCTCTTATGCTAAACATGCAACAAGTGATGGCCCTTTCGATACTGCATCTTAAGCAACAACACCGCTCGTTGCCACGCGAGTACTGCAGGCATCGGTATTTTCGCGTGCCAGTGCGGCTAGGTGGTCGTTGTCGCCGTTTTCGATGTGCCCGGGACGGTCATGCCTTCTCGTCTCAGTGTGATCGCTTCTGATATGTGCATGATAAGTGTTCATATATGCTTTGGACATTTCCTCATTATTTCGTGTCAACGGTGAACGGTTTCTACTTTACGTACTTGAAGCGAACAGCGAGCGGTGGCCGTACGCGTGCCGATCTAAACAAATGCGCCGTTCTTGCGTTGCATAAACACTCTGGGCGTAGTGTCGCCCCTTCAAAGAGCTATGGCCACTGTGGTCAAGACTCAGCTATAAAAGCAGTTTTTATCATCCTATTAGCGTACGTTCAGTGCAGGTCTAACAGTGGCAAATGCATGAACTCGGCTGCTATATACGATACGGCTAACCTCCGCTGAGCGGAATCGACCCCAGCTTAAACTTGATGTGGGCGGCTGGCGAATGCTCACGTTCGTGAATTTAAACCTCCGAAGCATGTTTGGACTCACATTCGGTACGAATAAATATGAATAACAGGAATACAAGCGTAGGCGCAGTGTAAATCGCGTTACGGTGAGATATATTCGTTCAGAGGCACATCGCACGGTGACTGGTTTTGTCGGCGTTGCTGCACAAAATCCTGTCATCATATTTCGACGACTTGCGGTTGTAAGTCGCACCAGAGTTATTGCCGGCCTAGGCATCCTGTCCAACACTCACACAAAACGAAAATTACAACGACTGACAAATGCACAAACCCATTTCAGCTCACTTCTTGCAGCGTGCCTCTGCGTCCCGCGGGGCCCCGACGCCGTACATATTGTTTCTCGCGGAGCCCGCTAAGGTGGCGCCACAGCGCAATGCAAAAGACGGATAACGCTGCAATTGACCTTTAAGATCGAAATACATGGGAGCGCTTTGCTCGACGTACACTCCACCTAATTTAATTAGGTTTGCTGTATGTTTTAATATAAACTTTTCTTAAACTCCGAAGTTAAATCCTGAATTCATAAGGATAACAAAAATTAACGAGAAACTGAACCATCAAGCTTACAACTCAGTAAATGACTAATGAAAAGAATATAGCCAAAAAGAATATGAATAAATTGACCTAACAGTAGTGCTAAGGCGGGTAAAGTTGATGTAATATACAAAACTTTGAAGTTTGTCACTAATTTGTAAGCAGGAGCAACGCAAAGCGCACGTCAACATTATAACATTTTCGTGTAAGCTCTAAATATATATATGAAACTTGTTCACTTTAGATGCTCTAACTCAGGCAGCTTACAGAAACGCGGTGTCTGGATGGTTGGTGCAGAGTTACAAATTGGCAAACTTCGCGCTTCGAATTTATTTACTTGTCAATTTTAGGGAATTTAATGAAGCCATTCAAGGTCCTAAACCTAAATTCTGCTTCTTAGTGTCACCGAAATTTACCTTTCTCTCTAAATTGTCATAGCTACCTTTCAAGTTGGTCCAGCGGTTGTCTCATAAAATAATTCTATGTTTTATTTCAATTTGAATAAAGAAATTGAAGTTGCCCATGAGCTAAAGCGCCCTCTTAATTCTTTAGTTTGTTCACAACAGGTCAGACTGGTTCTATAATTACGAACTATTTTATATTCTTTTATACACAAGTCTTAACATGCTATGTTTGGAATACGCCTTGAGTACTTGTGCTTTAGCTTGACTAGTATGTGGAGAAATATCGAATTATATAAGCCAAACACATTGACGTAGCCACAGTAGTTATTCAGTACGTTCAGTCATCACAAGTAAACGTATCGACAGTTCATGGAAGTAAAGAACCTTTCATTATTTTCAGGCCCGACAGTTAAAAAACAAGTGCGAGTCAATGCCGGATATCAACGATGCTTCGTACAGGCATCAAGTAAGTATCTTTCGGCTGCTACCCTAGACGAGAAATCTGAAGTTGATTTCTGTTTAATGGCGCCTCAAAAAAATGATATTGCACACCGAACACAACGTGCTTTGGCGTCCTGTGCTCCATCGGAACACTTTTTTTCGCACTGTTAAAGGGAGTGCACAGTAAACGGAACCAACTTGTCCAACATTCAAGTCATTTTCAAACATGTAACTCAATTTTAAACTATGACCGTTTAAACTTCTCAACTGAAACGATCTAGAAAACTACGTCGTGGAATCCGCTTACCTAATCAGCCATGGTGAGGAAACCTTTCGTTCCCAGCTTACGCACCAATAGCACGAGCTTGGAGTTCCTCGGCAGTCGATTTACTGTATTGCGTGGAATACTACAAGTCGCAATCTGCCCCGGTACCTACAACTTCCTAACCACATAGCTGAAACTTCATAGATGGTCCCAAATAAGAACCCGTCAAAATCAATCAAATCCTAATATATACAATGTTGTTGGGAGAGATTTAATTTTTATGTTCCAATGTCCATGAAGTAAATCAGCGTCACCGAGAGAGTGCGCCAGGGCCCTCTCACGCATCATGTCGCATTTCTGGCAATGTGTGAAGGTTCTTTTGCAGTTTTTCTGCAAACGCTGATTTCTTGTGTGGTATTTGTTTTATCTACGTACCTCTAAAAAATTTGTAGTGTTGGGAACGGGTAGCGTTTAGGCCGGTGATCCTTCAGCCAAAAGGATGAGTACGTCCGGGAGTAATAGCGATAAAAAAAATGGTTTATTCTACATATTTACAGTGGCTCCAAATATGGAAGCCCACTCCATGGGAGAGCACTTTGAAAAGTCTCAGCTCACTACATGTCCGAGCACATATCAGAACACGTCAGGACACACCACTGCACTTAAGGTGTCCCGTTATAAACATCGGTCTTCCCTAGTTTACCCGGCTAGGGAATCAGGTGACCTTGATGCGACCAATCAGAGGGGTCGTATTGTCCACCGAACTCCGCCTCTAATGTTTCACCTTCGAAGCAAGGACGTTGCAATCCGGAAACAGAGGGTTCGCACTCCTTCCACGAAAGTCGGTGACATTTAGCTTCTTGCCCTCCGACGGTCATCTTGCCAGGGTCGGGAGAATGGCCGTCACGCTAATCCCCGCTTCTAACGAAGGGTGGTGGTTGTGGTCGGTCGCTTCTAAGTGAGCTTTGTCATGGCGTCACTGCCGGTGTCGCGCCGCGTCGCCAGGTAGGCGGCCGCTGATGAAGGGGTGGCATCGGGGAAGCACCCAAACAATACGCACTGCCGAGTTGGGGCGCTTGTTTGCCCGTCTCGTCGGTGTCTGGCACTGTCACCGTCTGGGCGACGCTCATGAAAGGGCCTGCCTCGATGGGAAACAATCAGAGAATGCGCCCGGCCGATTCGGGACGCAACAGTAGCCCTTCCCCTGTCGAGGAAATGGGGGTAGGCGAAGCTTGTCGTGTGTTTCTTCGGTTTCCTCCGAATTAATTGCACTGACGACTACCACGTTGTGCTCGAACCACAACCGGCCACACACACCGCAGCTGGCTCCGAAGTTCCGGTTGAGAATCTCGCGTTCAAACCTGAACGTCGCAACAAGGAAGTTGGCGCTAGCGTTACCGAAGCGTGCACCACTGTTGTCGGGTTTCTGGAGGGCTAGACGACGCTGACCTTTGGCCTCAACATCGTGCTCCGGCAACTCGGGCTCAGCGGCTATTTGCTGACCTTTCACTTCAACATTAAGCTCCCTCAACTCGAGGTCCACGGCTCTTCGCCGACGTCTCGCCTAGGCTTCGGAAAGCCTCACTGCTAGAATCGGTACGTCGATGACGAGCCCTGTCCCGAGCGGCGTTCATTCTGTATGGCTTTCCGTGAGATTTCTTCGTAATAAAACCTGTACGTTACGTAAGACAATGAATGGCTCGTACCCCTTAAGCAATGGCTCAGCGCAGCCTCCCCGTTACGACGACAGAGAGGAAGTGAAATTCGACGCCGGAATGATTACGGTAACGCAGCCAGCAGTGGAAGCAGACGACGACGACCGCGAACGCGGGAGCAGTGGCACGAGCGCGTGCTGACCCCTGTGCAGCTGGTGGTCGCTGTTTTTTTTTTTTAACAGCTGCTTTTTTGCGTTCCATCGCCGGCGCAGGCTAGCGAGTACAAGCTCTGCGTGAAGAGAAAACCATGGAAATAACACTCTAGGCGGTGACACAAAATTGCAGTTTCTCTGAAAAAAGCTTATTTTTGTATGCTATTTTGTTTACGTAGGTCGCTCTAAAATATGAAACGATGAAAACATTAAGACATTTATGCCACATTTATCATAGCACAATGCCCAAAGTCGTTCTGTACGTCTTCATACCTGCTTTTTTATTCTAAATAGAGCGCTCCTTGGTGGACTCTTGAATTGAATAGGCGTCTTGCTAACAGAGCTTAACACCACATTTTAAGCATATGACCTATACAGTCGCATTTCTTGTGTTGCTGAAGGTGTGGTATCGTGCTGTGCCTCCTGAATTTTTTGCAGTTACGATATCTACACGCATCTATTGATCCTGAAGCTATGAGCCTGAAAGGAGCTGACTTCTTTGAGCTGAAGAGTGTCGTTGCCTGTTTCGGTAAGGAATGCAAGTACATCTTTTCTATCTTTAGACAACAAACCTAAAGAGCTGGGGTTTCTCGGAAACGTGCTACTAACACGCTCTACGTGCTACAAATATACTAATAATACTCCGAAACCGCTTTAATATGCATTTTCCGCCGAGTGCTCCAAGAGCTATATTATGTTCCATATTGCATTCTGCAAGGTTGTTGCTTATTGCTTAAACAATAATGAGCACACTAGAGAATATGCCACTCAAGTTTCAGCTATCCCAAAAGTTACGAGAAAATTCCAGCGACTAAGGAATGTGTGATAAAAGGAGCAGTTTCGCCAGAAAGGTGAAGCATCGATTGCGTTAGCAAATTAGTACACAGCTATACAAAGTAAAAATAGTTTATTCGGCCGTGTGAAGTTGTAAATGTTCGCTTACTAACTACATAACAAGCACGGTGTCACGCGCGCACAGGTGAACATGAACACATCGCGCTCGATGACAGCGGAAACTCGGGAAAACGCTGGAGTGAGAAAGCGCGCCAGCGGCAGTGAGCAAATTGACTTTCGCGCTGTCTGTCGCCTCAACGCGAACGAAGACGTCGAAAACAGCGCGTGCGAAGCTATCGGCACTCTGCACATGCACTTATATCCCCATCGCAGATCGCTTTGATGATGATGCCCCAGCGGGCGCACACTTCGCCCACATCCCAGATCGCTTCAAGAATACGGCTCCCACGCGGCAGCTCCGTGAGCAAGCAGCCGCGGGCGCAGAACGCACCCTCTTCCACACGCCTCCCTGTCTCCATCGCCTCCTCCCCGTGCCTCGCGCGGGAACAAAGACCGCGCGCTGCCGGCCGCCTTCATCGCCCGCGTGCGCGAGATTAAGCTGCGGTTGCCGGCTCACCCACGCTTTCACGCGCACACACATCGTATGGCGCGCGCCGACAATTTTATAGTCGTTGGAGTTTATACGGAACTTCACGGTGACGACGACGGCTATAATGCGCTTGGAGAGTCCATATAAATGCTATTGCAATAAAAAGGCAGAGCGTAGGAAATGTGGCGAAGGTATAAAGCATCACTTGACTCGGTCGCAGACTCATAGATTAGAGCACGCTGTACTAGCCATATGCGAAGGTACAGTAACATCGAACTTTACCAACACCATCTCTCGCTATACAATCACGGCGTTAGAGCAATAAACAGTTAAGTATAAATCACCCAAAATAGTACAAACTCACATAAAGCTGCGCAAAGTCGGGTCTAACGCATTTACAGTAGAACATATTGTAAAAAAAGGTTGCATCAAGTCACTATTTTTTTAGAATCACGAGGGGCCCTGACAGCGTACCTTCGTTTGTCTTGGCACGACCGCGGACGCAAGAACCTTCGCCATCGATAAAGGATGCTCATCTGGAAGGTGTCCGCTGGTAGAAATGAAGGGGGAATCGAGCGACGCCCCTAGCGCATGCAACTATGCCTATTTCACAACTTCATTCGTGCAGTGGCTCATAGATGCTCTTTATGTTGCGTGCAGTCCCTAAACATTAGTGCTTCGTTTACTGGAGACTGAATAAACCCCAGGCATTGCACAAGTATTGCTACATATGCGACAGATGTGTGAAGAACTGTGTAGTATAAATTAGGCAGCAGTCGTGCGTGCATACAAGTAATTCTTATTGCGCAGATGTATAATATCCTCCCAAAAAGGACTCATTTAATTATCATTGTCAAAAAGGTCCAGCAATAGCAGCAAATCTATAAAGCTAATGACGACAGATGTTCCTGTATAGTAGAGACCGGTTAAGGGCTCTTTGTATAATTACTGTTCACTTGCTTTGCCATGCACATTACCTTTCTTCACTGCTGAGTCTGTGTAAATATGTCAAACTCTGTTGTTTATTAATGTGGTAATACTTAGTCATGTCAAAGTATCTATCATTAGTGGCAAATATGTCACCCACATCGGAAAATCATTCTTGAAGTTAAATTTTTGGTTAGGTGCCTTACACCACTTCTCAATCGTTATGTAGATAACATTTTACCACCTTCCCGTAGGGGAACCCTGAGTAGTATGCGAAGCAGCCATGGGGTCGACTCAAGGTACTTTTATCAGCTGTATAAGCTTGGACATGCGGCAGCACCAGCAACGCGCAGAACTGTTGTCGACGCCGTCGGCGTTTTTGCCCGCGTTCGCACCGAACGCGCGCGGCGTTGGTGCTTCTTGCCGGTGCCTCTGGGGCGCCTACCGTCGCGCCTCTAACGTAAGCTGCTTCGCATTATCGCCCGCGGAGCCGCAGGTGTTTGCCATTCGTTGCGTAATCCGGAGTGGAGAGGAGCGTCGGAGAGGAGGAAAGCTGAGAGGACAGGAGATGAGACAAGGAGAGGAGAAGGGAGGAGAGGAGATGAGACAAGGAGAGGAGGGGAGGAGGATGCGCATGCGCAGTAGGGGTGTTGACGCCGCTCGGCGGATGGAGGCAGGATGCAGGGAGGGAGGTAAGGAGTGACATAGCCCCGAGCATAAGATACTTCGCATCTAATATCCAAGGTCGTGATATGCGGTGGAGTGTATTTTAGCCTCATCTGACAGGACACACCTTAATGTAATTCTGCACCACGTTGCATTCGCGTAAATTATAGCTAGGTTCTTCGGCGTTTCAGTTCTTGTCACATTAGCAATGCTCTTTCCTGTATTACTGACCTGCACAGCGAACTTTCCGACGGGGTACTTCTCATTTGAAGGCGTGCGTGGTGGCGTGAAGCAGAGGTAGAACATCCGGCTTCTAATCTGAAGGTCGTAAGTTCGAATCCGGCTCCAGTCCACTACATTTTCAGGGATGGAGTGGCACCTGACAGCGGCAAAAAAACATTGCTGAGAGGAAGTGGGGCTATACTAGTCCAGGTGCAACCAAATTAGCAAAGCCCACTAAGTTTCAACAAAGTCACTCCCTCACCAGAACAGGAATTGTTCTCCCTGGTGCAGTATTCGGCCGCGACCTCCTCATCACTCCTACAATTAGGCCATGACCCTCCGTCCCCAGCGGCTGCGGAGCACCTGACCAAGGCGGCGGTCAGATCTGCGACGCGGCAGAGGGTGCTAAGAATCTCTGGGTCCGGACAGGCTGCCACTGGAAACTGAATCTAGAAACGCTCAACACGTGCACCCTATCGAGTGAGGCTAGCTTAGTAGGGCTATTTGAAGAATTATCAGGTATTGCCTAGGATATTATTGGCCTTAGTGAGGTTAGAAGTGCTGGTGAGGCTTATACAGTGCTGACTAACGGCTACGTCCTCTGCTACTGAGGTTTTCCAGATAAGAGAGAATTCGGAGTAGGATTTTTAGCGAGCAACATTGATGAATTCTACAGCATTAATGAGAGGGTAGCAGTCGTCGTGATAAAGCTGAATAGGAGGTATAGAATGAAGCTAGCACAAGCATATGCAGCAACCCGCGTCATGACGATGAAGAAATTGAATAGTTTATGAAGATCTTGAATTAGCAATGAGAAAGAGGGAAAACGCAGTATACTGTAGTCATGGGAGACTTCAATCCAAGAGCAGGGAAAAAGCAGGCTGGTGAGCAAGCAACTGGCAATTACGGGCATCGATTCTAGGAACACTAGAGGAAAGATGTTGGTAGAATTCGCGGGAAGGAATATGCTCGGCATAATGAATACCTTCTTCGGGAAGCGCACCAACAGGAAGTGGACCTGTAAAATCCCTAATAGAGGAACAGGAATGAAATAGACCTCATACTGAATAGACGTCAGTGCAGGATGTAGAAGTGTAAGGAAGGTAAAGTGCAGAGACCATAGGTTGGCGAGGTCTAGGATTTTC
>NW_023606475.1:0-60001 GCF_013339745.2 Dermacentor silvarum
GCACGAAAGGCCGTGGGGGGGAGGGGGAAGGAAGGGAGGCGACGTTTATCTGCGGCACCAAGTGCCTATTTATATCAGAGGCTCCGGCAACAGTCACCAACGCCGCACGCATTTTGAGCGAACGCGGGCAAAACGCCGACGCCGTCGACAACAGTTCTGCGTGTTGCCGGTGCTGCTGCATGTCCAAGTTTATACAGCTGATAAAGCTGCTATCATTACTCCGTATAGCTCTCTTCAAATTTGCTATCGCAATTGATGCTTCACCTTTCAGGTGAAACTGCGACAACTTTTTTTTTATTCAGCGGCCGTGGTACTACCTAGTAATTTAAGTGAATGCGTCAGGAACGCGCTTGGGACGCCGTCGCGCGTGCAAGCCGACGCGTTGCATCGCCGATGGCTAGCGCCTTTCCCGCTCTCGGATAGCAAGCGCTTGCGTGGCTTAGTCATTCTGCGCCTGGACGCCGTGCGGTACAGACGCAGAATGGAGGGCTCCTCGAGAGCTGCGACAGCGACCGATGTTAGCCGTGGTGCATCGAGCTCTGCGTTTCCCAAGGATTACCGTGTCATCTTGCCTCCGTTACCAACAGGTGAAGGACAAAGTCGCGCAGTTGTATTGCACTGCGTCGTTAATGGACGCCCGTATAGAATCGACGACTTCCGGAAGCCCTTGAAGGATGCTGGAATAATTCAGCAGGTAGGGGGCATTGGTTCATACCAAATGTCTCACGTGTGGCTGCTGAACTTGAAGACCGATGAGGCAAAGCAAGCGCTGCTAGACGCCGGACCGCTACTGGTGAAGAATCGGCCGTGCCTCATTATTGACCCAGCACGGCAAGAGCTCAGGATCAAGCTACACTGGGTCGCTTTCGACGTCACTTCTGAGACCACACGACGAGCCTTTCGAGAGTATGGTGAGGTAGAAGAAGTCATCAGCGATCGGTGGAAGGCGGAGGACTTTGAAGGTGCCGAGTCAACCACTCGTCTCGTGCGTCTTTTTCTGCGTGAGGGTGTCACACCAGACCACGTCCCGCATCAGATGCGTCTTGGTAGTGACACTGCGCTTGTGGTTGTACCTGGACGTGCGCCGTTATGCCTTCGTCGCCACAATACTGTACACATCCGACGTGAATGCCGAGTACCCAGGTGCGCAGCTTGCCGAGCGTTCGGGCACGAGCAGGCTAATTGTACTCGCTCGTACGCCAGAGTTGCCAGCGCAGGCGGAGACATGGACCGGAGCGAGATGCTCATGGACGAAGAAGAAGCGGAGAGCGTGGCTGCAGTGGCGGCGTCTACCAGCGACGCGGCCACAGCGGTCGCGTCCACCAGAGACGCAGTCTCGCAAGAGAACACGGCCGCAGACGCTCGGGCAGGAGACGCCACTCTGGCAGGCGCATCGACAGTGCTGCACGAAGAGAAAGAAGTTTCGCCAGAACGCACGTGCTCGAGAGCTGCGACAGCACTTACAACTTACTTACTTACTTATATACTTACTTCTTACAACGTATATACAACTTCTTACAACTTATATACTTACTTCTTACAACGTTGCAAACGCTGCAAGACCTTGCGCCGTATCAGCTGCTCGCCGCTCGCCTGCTGTCTTCGTCTGCTGTCCTGTCTCGGGTGTGGTCAAGTATCGGGCGGCGGTTATCTATTGCTCTTTTAACGTCTCGATTGTTCTTTTGATTCATTTATTGATCTTTTTTCTTCACCTTTAGGATTATTGTGTCGCGAGTGTAAAGTCAGACTAACCTGATGTCTCTTTCTTCCCCCGGTCAAGGGCATTCCCCTTGGCTAGCCTCAATCCCTTCCCGAGAGTGGCCAATAGACTCTTTTTTACGCAGTGGCAACAAAAGTGTCCCTGTGGCTCTTGTGCCTACAAATGGGGGATCGATTCAGATGAAGAATCCGAAAGCGATTCAGGTGGAGCTTCGAAAGGCCTCCTCCCAGTTCCAAAAGATCACCGAGGTCCGCCAGTTTGGTCGCGGTGGTATTCTTTGCTGCTCATCGGATCAGGAGTGCGTTCGAGACCTTCTAAACTGTTCTGAATTCGCATCGAATCCGGTGAGCCCGTTTATTCCACCACACCTTGCATGCTCGAAAGGCTTAGTGCGTGGGGTCGACGCGAGCCTGGACCCCTCAGAAGTGCTAGACTTATTTTCAGTTGCTGGAGCTGTATCCGTATACCGGTGTAGCCGAATTATTGAGAACAGGAAGTCATCTACGGAGTCGGTGATTGTTACGTTCGCGGGAACAGTTCGTCCAACTGAAATCAAGGCATGGCCCCTGATATACAGAGTAGAGCCACTTTCCCCAAGACCACTACAGTGCTTGAAATGTTGGCGCTACGGACACACTATAAAAGGATGCAGATCGGTTACTCGATGCCGCCTATGTGGAGAGAATCACGACAGCACAGAATGTAAGTCGCAGGAAGAAAACTGCTGCCTATGCAATGAAGCACACCCTGCAGACTATTCAAACTGTTCTGCAAAGGAACGAGAATTAAGAATACTAGAAGTGGTGGAACGCAGGCGTTGCTCACGTAGGGAAGCAGTTACAGAAGTTCAGGGAAGATCCCAGGGCTACGCAGGCGCAACAGCTCGTCACACCGCTAGTATGGATGTTTCTCTATCCAAGGCCATAGCAGAGGCAGTAGAGAAAGCTATGGAAAAGGCAATGGAACGACTTGCAACAACTCTTTTTGAGTCCTTGACACAAATGATGACTAGCCAGATGGCGCAGGTCATTGGTGCAGCCTCTACCCAATCTCCTGCATACCAGGTTGCAAATGTACTAAACATAACTCAAAAACAAACATTGTCATCAAACTCGTCAGCTGACTCCCTTTGCGCAGGACCTTCTACTCAAGTAGAACGGACGGAACCGGAACCCCTAACGGAAGAGTATGAAGACTACCAGGATGTAGACATGGAACACAAAAGTCTAAAACGCACACGATCTCCTCCCCACAAAATTTCTTCAAAGTCAAAAACTCAAAAATATGAAAAAGTGAACCTTTCCAAGAAGGACTTTTTGAAAGAGACTATTTTGGATCAGGCGGTTTCCGCTACCGTTCTATCTTCACCATAGGGTCTCTAAAAATCTTGCAGTGGAATTGTCGTTCAATTGTTTCTGCTACTACAGATCTATCGTATATTTCTTCTCAATTTTCTCCAGACATCATTATCTTACAAGAAACCTGGCTTTCAAATGGTCAAAAATATTCTCTAAAATATTATCGAATGTTTCGTTTGGATCGGCCTGCCAGAGGTGGTGGCGTTGCTTTCTTGGTTTCAAATAAATTTAGTCACAAAGCAACGATATCGTTTCAAAGAATGTCTACCGAATGTGAAATTTTAGCATTAGACATTTCACTCCCAGACTGCTCCCCTTTTACCTTAGTTAATTTATATTTCCCAGCAGGAGTGCAGGATACATTTTCTCTAGACACCGTATTAGCTTCCTGCAGAAAAGACATAGTATTCGCTGGTGACTTTAATTCACACCATGTATCTTGGGGTTTTAAAACTGATTCAGAAGGAAAACGCCTGTGGGAATGGACTCTTGATAATAATCTATCTTGTCTAAATTCAAAAGTTATTACGTTTCTTCGCGGACAGTCTCAATCGGCTATAGATCTCACTTTCTCCAGCTCATCTTTAGCTATATCATCGTGGAATACTATAGACTGTGCTACGAACAGCGACCACCTCCCAATTATTTTTCAAATTGATTTCCCTGTGATTTCTCTTAGAAGGAAAAATAACTCATTTATAAACTATAACAAACTTCAAAAAGACTTGAAGTCTACGATGCTTTCACGTACGGATATGCAAGAGGATATTAGGGCTCTGAGCCTCTGTGCAGTTTTAAAGCGTTCCGCGAAGAATGCAACAGTTAATTTAACCTGCAACTCAGGTAAACCATTAAGTCCGTGGTGGAATTCAGATTGCGCGAGGGCCCACCGAAAACGAAAAGCTGCCTGGAAGCAACTTCTTTGTAATCAATGTCCAAAGAATTGGAGTGATTACCAATTTGTTGCTGCAACATTCAAGCGTACGATAGATAAAGCCAAAGAGGAGTATGATATGAATAAATACAATCATCTGTCTAAATCAAAAAACAAAAAAGCCCTTTTTAGGTTTTTACGCTCTCGAAAAATGATTCCAGTTCCAGCAAATATTGACTCTTCCGTGCTTTCGCCACGTGAATTATCCGAATTATTAGAAAATATTGGAAAAGGACTGAAAGATAGGTTCACTTCAATCATTCCACCGTACATAGTGAAACCGTTACCACTAGAGGAATTTAGGGAAGTCACAACACAAGAACTGGCGGATGTTGTTCGCTATCTGCCTTCTTCAGCGCCAGGACCGGATGGAGTTACCACAGCCGTGATAAAAATTCTGTATGAATTGTCCCCAGAAGAAATTTTGAATATGGTAAATTACTCTTTAAAAAATGCGTGGGTACCTTCAGAATGGAAACTTGCTAAGGTAATTCCGATACTTAAAAAACAGGGAGGTCGATATGATTTAGATAATATTAGACCAATTTCCCTAACATCAAACTTAGTTAAACTAATTGAACGAATTTTAAATTGTCGAATTACGACCTACATTTCTGAAAACTTAATACTTAGCCCCTGTCAAATTGGTTTTAGATCAGGGTGCTCGATTTGGTGTGCGCACGTAGATTTAGAGAGTCGCATAAAACTTGCTCGTCGCCGAAGAGAATATTCAGCATTAGTGACCCTGGATCTAGCAAAAGCTTATGATTCCGTGGAACATAGCATACTGATAAAGCAATTAGAGAATTACAGGTTTCCGAAATACATCACGGCGTGGTTGTCAGAATTTTTAAGGGAAAGAGAGTTCTACTGTTTTCAAAACGGATGTTCATCGTCTAGGTATAAGCAACAGAGGGGAGTACCACAAGGATCAGTATTATCTCCTGTTTTATTTAATATATTTTTAAGCTCCATCCCGCTGCTCCAGGACATTCATGTGTACGTTTATGCTGATGACATCGCTTTTTTTGCATCGAATGCTGATCTACATTCACTTTATCAAATGTTACAAAATTACTTATCTATGCTTGAAACTTGGATTGAAACCATACATATGTCTCTGAACGTTAGTAAAAGTGCACTCCTTCTCTTTCCTTTAGATGTTCCCGTTCACATTTCACTGATGTATCGTCAAGAGTTCATTCCTCAGGTGGATTCTCTTAAATATCTGGGAATTACATATGATGGAACACTAAACTGGAAAAGCCACATTGATAACGTCGCGTTTAAGGCAACTCGGGCTGTAGGATGGTTGCGTAAAATCAGTAACCGACGATACGGGCTGCGAAGAAACACATTAATTATGATATATAAAATGTATGTCCGACCAATCATGGAATTTGGATGTGTCTTATTTTCTGGGTGTCCAGCTTATAAAATTAAACCTTTGGTACTATTAGAAAAGGAAGCTCTGCGTTTGTGCCTTGGACTCCCTAAGTTTGTTGCAAACAACGTTCTGTATATGGAAGCGCGACTACCATGTTTAATTAGTAGATTCCAAATCCTTACTGTCCAAACGTACCTAAAGTTTTACGATTCTCCCCAAAGAAGATCAATGTATGTTTTCATTAATGAACCAAGTACGTTTTTTAATACTCATTGGTCGCGACTGCACACCCCTCAGATCGTATTCGTACAGGCACAGCTAACACCACTGAATGTACAAATTTAATGTATTCACCCAATAAGTCAATCCAAGAAAATCCTCCAAATTGAATTTGACGATATCTTCCCCTCGAATGCTAAACTAATGCCATTCCAATATTTAAATGACCAATTACAAGATTACCTCTCTCACCAGGAAACAAACAATATAATAGCCACGGACGCTTCAATGTTAAACGAAAAGGCTGGCGTAGGCATCTTTTCTCCTTCTCTTAGTTGGTCCTTTTCTATTCGCCTTCCGGATTACACGACTATTTTCATAGCAGAATTATTGGCGATTGTTTTAGCACTGCGCAAACTACCCCCGAATCAATTATCAGCTGTCGTAGTAACAGACTCTCGATCGGTATGTGTGTCGCTTTCCTCGGCAACGAATTCAACTATCTTAAATGTGTTTCAAAATTTAATCCCTACAACGTTGCAAAAAATTAATTTACTCTGGGTTCCTGGACACTGCGGTTTATACATAAACGAAATGGCAGATTTATTAGCCAGAACATCTTTAAATGGACCTGTGCTTCATATTTTACCGGATACAGCTTACGTCACTGCATCGAGATTCAGAACGTTTAGCCTACGAAATGACTTAATCAAATTATCGCTGATCCCATCTACAGACTTTCAGCATCTCGGTTTTGGCTGGAATAATCAGTGGTGTCCTTCTCGGCAGTTAGAAGTTACATTCTCCAATTACGCTGTCGCATCCCGGAATTGAATTTCTATTTACACAGAGCTGGTCTGACGATGTCCCCTCTGTGCCAAAATTGTAAGGAAATTGAAACAATAGACCACTACTTTTTATCATGCCGACGTTATTCAAACCAGAGAACGAAATTACTCGAAGCTCCACTCTGCAAAATTGGATTAAGATTAAGTACACCAGTATTATTATCATTTGGGGCCTCCTCCCTCGGCTATTGTCACAGAGACGTTTGTTGCGCAGTCTTTCAATTTTTAACAGAAACAAGACGATTACCCTGTTAATTATAGTAACCCTATTCTACCTATCAGATCAGTATTCATTTCACTGAAATTTGTTTCTCCAAATTCGTTAGTAACATTGTATTTTTTCTGACCTTGATAATAACTATATTTTTCACCTTTCGGTTAGTCTGACTGCTCGTTGGCACAATACTCTAGGTATACAAAATTTTCTTTGTTTTTGTTTGTGCCTTCTTTACTTTGCGTATCTCATTGTCAAAAAGAATTTTTTTTTTTAGCTACCTACTGCCGCCCGATTCTTGGCCTATCCCTCAGTGGGTGCGAGCCATGGTGAAGGATCATCATCATCATCATCAGCTGCGACAGCGACCGATGTTAGCCGTGGTGCATCGAGCTCTGCGTTTCCCAAGGATTACCGTGTCATCTTGATCGGCGCGTGCTCTGGCGTTCGGCAGCGATCGCTGTGGCTCCTGTCTCTTGGCCAGGTTTTGGGTGATATTAGGCTTTACTAATCTTATTTATTGAGGTATCACTTACTCTAACATCAGCTTCATCCTAGGCTAATGTCCAAGAACTCCCCCGGTGGGGGTTTTCCCCCTTGGACGGCCTCTACTCCAACGGATGAATTACCTCTAGATTTGTTCATCCGCAGGGGTGTGAGCAGCATCCCGGTGGCTCTGGTTCCTTCAAATGGAGGCTCTATACGTCTGACCAACCCCCAGGCGATCCAGAAAGCTCTGCAGGCTGCTACATCTTCATACCAGACCATCACGGAAGTGAGGCAGTTCGGCCGCGGAGGTATCGTGTGTCGATCGCCAGACCAGTCCTGTGTCGCGGATTTGCTTAGGTGTTCATCTTTCGCGTCATTACCGGTGAGTGCCTACATCCCTGCTCACCTCGCCTGCACTAAGGGAATAGTCAGAGGTGTCGATGCTGATCTTTCTCCCGCTGAAACACTAGAGAGGTTGTCTGGGACTGGAGTAATTGCTGTTTACCGATGCAATCGAATGGTAGACAATAAGCGGGTCCCAACAGAATCGGTGATTGCAACTTTTGCTGGAACTTCCTGCCCATCAGAACTAAAGGTGTGGCCCCTTGTATTCAGAGTTGAACCCCTGGCATCGCGTCCGCTCTAATGCCGTAATTGCTGGCGGTACGGCCATAGTATGGCAGGGTGTAAGTCTAAACAACGTTGTTGCGCATGTGGGGACGAACACGCTCAAAGTGATTGTAGTGCCCAAGAAGAGCGATGCTGTCTCTGTGATGGAAATCACCCAGCCGATTATTCTAACTGTTCTGTTAGGGCTCAAGAATTACAAGTGATTGAAATAATAGACCGACGACGCTGCTCTAGGATGGAGGCAATAAACATTGTGAAAGAAAGGGCATCTGGCTATGCGGGGATTATAGGCAGACAAAATCTTACCGCGGACCTATCACTTACTGCAACTATAGAGGCCGCTGTGGAAAAGGCAGTTACCAAAGCTATGGAACGGTTGGCAATGAGCCTGGGTGAATGTATCTCACAGGCCATCTCTAGTCATTTGTCTCATTTGATGCAAACTACCTGCCCAACTCCTGTGACAACGCAAACAGTTGATCCTGAGCACCAAGCTAGTCATAAAAGCTCAGATACCATTCCTTCCAATGATGATATTGAACCTTCGACTTCATCTTCCAAGGGCCCTACAACTGGTAATCTGATTAACACAGATTTGGAAATGACAGAGGTGGAACTAAATTCTCGAGCATATAAAAGAACCATGTCTTCTATCAATGAAGACTCTTCCCCCGGTCCTCACTCAAAAGCTAAGAAAAGTCAGTCCAGTGCTGTGCTAAAGCAAAGCATTCTACAGAAGGCAGTTTCGGCTGCTGCACTTTCCAAAACATAGCATCGCTAAAAGTGCTTCAGTGGAACTGCCGCTCTTTATACTCTGCTTCAGTAGATTTATCTTGTCTAACTTCTCAACTTAATCCTGATTTAATTATGTTACAAGAAACGTGGCTAAATTCTGCGAAATCTTTTCAAATAGAACTCTACAGATCATTTCGTTTAGACCGTCCTACAAGAGGTGGCGGATTAATTACACTCATTTCATCTAGAATTTGCCATAAGGCTAAAATTTCATTTCAAGTTTCTACTCCAGAGTGTGAAATCCTAGCGATAGAGCTAGTTCTTCCTGGATGTTGTCCCTTCACCGTAGTTAATGCATATTTTCCATCTGGTGTACAGGACATTAGCACACTGGATAGTGTTCTTAACTCTTGCGGACGTGAAATTCTAATCGCAGGTGATTTCAATTCTCACCATATCTCATGGGGTTTAAGAACAGATTTGTGCGGCACCCGATTATGGAACTGGTCATTGGACAATCGGCTAACGTGTGTTAACTCCGGATCTATTACGTTTGTGCGAGGTCAATCTTACTCTTCAATAGATCTTACATTCTGTGGCTCGAGTCTTTCCTTGACTTCTTGGTCGACTGTTGAGTGTTCGACAAACAGTGATCACCTTCCAATAGTATTTGAAGTTTCCCGTCCTGTAACATTTATGAGTGACCAGGTTCGAACTTTTATAAACTACGACATTTTTAAAAAATGCTTACGAAATGCCCTTTCATCTCTGTCTGATGCGCCTACAGAACAAAAAGCCACGATTATTTGTTCCGCTTTGGAAAACTCTCAAAAAAAGGCTCAATTTGTGATTAGATTGAATAAAAGAAATTCTTACAGCCCTTGGTGGAATGAAGAATGCACCCGAGACTACAGAAAGAGAAAAGCTGCTTGGAAAAAATTATTACATAACCAGAGTCCGCAAAATTGGAGTGACTACAAATTTTTTCGAGCAGTCTTTAAACATACAGTTTCAAAAGCCAAAGATGAATTCGACTGTAAGCATTTTGATTTCCTGTCTAACAATAAAAATAAGCGCGCATTGTTCCGATTTCTCCGCAGTAGAAAAGTTCTTCCGCGTCAAATTAATATTGACTCTATAATCTTAAGTAGCGATGAAATAAAACAATCACTAGAAGAAATTGCGAAGGGATTAGAGCTTAGATTTTCTTCCGTATTGCCAAGTTGTTCTCGCTTACGTAGGGCATCAGATGATTTTACAGAAATCTCTATGTTGGAATTGGCTGAAATTGTGGAGCGGCTTCCAGATTCAGCTCCCGGCGTGGATGGGGTAACATCTGCTATGATCAGAATCTTATTTAAGGAAGCTTCTAATGACCTTTTAGCTGTTGTAAATTACTCGATTCGGTTTTCATGGATTCCGTCTGCGTGGAAA
Organism: Dermacentor silvarum; assembly: GCF_013339745.2. Taxonomy (NCBI): domain Eukaryota; kingdom Metazoa; phylum Arthropoda; class Arachnida; order Ixodida; family Ixodidae; genus Dermacentor; species Dermacentor silvarum. The sequence goes on from NW_023606475.1 coordinate 9,969, forward strand.
ATCGCTAAAATCATCCCAATTCTTAAAAATCACGGGGAAGGATATACAATAGATAATATTAGACCAATTGCCCTAACTTCAAATTTGGTTAAATTAATCGAAAGAATTCTATATGCCCGTATGATTAAATTTATACAGAACAAAGACTTGCTTAGCCCCTGCCAAATTGGATTCCGACCATCATGTTCCATTTGGCATGCTCACGTGGACTTAGAAAGTAGAATAAAATTAGCACGGCGACAGAGGCAAATAGGTGCTCTCGTGACGTTAGACATTTCCAAAGCATACGACAGCGTTGAACACTTAATCGTATTAGATATATTGCGAAGTCTAGAGATTCCAAATTATTTTTCAAACTGGATTGATGAATTTTTAAACGGAAGAACATTTTACTGCTCTCTAAGAGGCTTTTCCTCGAGTATTTATAATCAATCACGTGGTGTTCCTCAAGGAGCTGTCACTTCACCATTACTTTTTAACATTCTGATGTGTTCCATTCCTCTTCATCAAGATGTACAAACATACGTATACGCAGATGACATTGCTTTCTTCGCATCAGTGATATCCACTCTCTATATTATCGACTACAAAACTACCTCTATGCCATAGAAACCTGGTTAAACAAAATTCGCCTTTCACTTAACGTTAGAAAATGCTCGATATTGGTTTTCCCTCTTAACAATCCTGTTAACATATCGCTATCTTATCGCCTCGAGACTATACCTCAAGTGGAGTCTGTGAAATATTTAGGTGTAGTATATGACGGTTCCCTCAGCTGGCTCGGCCATATTGACCAAATAGTTAAAAAAGGAGTGAGAGCCGTTGGTATGCTTCGTAAGCTGTGCAACAGTCGGTCAGGAATGCGGAGAGATCCACTTTTAATGATATATAAAATGTATGTGCGGCCCATTTTAGAATTTGGATGTGTATTATTTTCCGGTGCGCCAGCTTATAAATTACGTCCCCTTGTTCTACTTGAGCGGGAAGCCCTACGACTGTGTTGTGGATTACCCAAAAGTGTTGCCAATAACATACTACACCAAGAAGTCAGGTTACCCTCAATATTGTGTAGATTTCGTTTACTGACGGTGCAAACAATCTTAAAATTGTATGAATCCCCTATTACAAGATTAGAATACATATTCATTTCCCAGCCTGCACTATTCTTCGGAATACACTGGCCTCGTTTTCATACACCCCAGGTGGTCTTCGTACAAACATTAATCAATCCCTTAAATGTACGTATCTGGGAGGTGCCGCCTATTTGTGATGTGCGAGAAAACCTACAAATCATATATGATGACATCTACCCAAACAACGCAAAACTCCTTTCTTATAATATATTAAACGGCCTATTATAAGACCATTGATTAAGTTTATCAATAAGTACGGTCATTGCGACAGACGCCTCACAGTGTGAAGAAAAATCTGGAATTGGCATTTTCTCTCCTGCTCTAAATTGGTCATTCGCAATCAGGATTCCGGACTTCTTTTCCGTATTTCTGGCTGAATTTCTAGCTGTAGTTCTAGCCCTACGCAAACTAAATTCATCAATATCAGCGGTAGTAATAATAACAGATTCTTTATCTTTATGTTCCTCGCTCACAGCAAATAGTGTCACTAACCTTTTACGTACATTTCATTTTCTAGTACCTGCCCACATAAATTTAATTAGATTGCTTTGGGTGCCTGGACATAAAGGATTAGTCATGAACGAAATGGCTGACAGTCTCGCGAGAGCGGCCCTCAGTGGCCCTGTATTACGATTACTTCCTACAATAGCTTACCTAACGGCTACTAGATTCAGGAGATATTCAATTATTCAAGACTTCTTGAACCCGGCTGTAGCTAATTTCTCAGAATATCGACACCTCCTATTCCCTTGGCCCAAAAATTCCTTTCACACCAGAAAAACTGAAGTCATCTTTACCCGATTACGTTGTCGGGTACCAATATTAAACTTCTATCGTCACAGGGCTGGTCTGGTGCCCTCCCCTCTGTGCCCATTCTGTGGAGAAGATGAAACAATAGATCATTTTTTCATATTCTGCCGACGTTTTTCTTCCTTAAGGAAAAATATTCTAGAATCAAAATTTACACAGCTTGGTTTAAGCTTTTCTATTCTAAACATCCTTTCTTTAGGAGCCTCCTCTCTTGGAAAGTGCCACAGGGATATTTGCTCAGCCGTGGAGGAATTTATAAATGCTTCAAATAGATTTTCTTGAATTCTTAAATATTTTATTTTTGTTCATTTTCTCCATTTAGCTTTACCGATTTTAGTATTAAAAAAGATTGCCTAATCCCACCCAAATCTTGGCCAATCCCCCGCAGTGGGTATGCGCCATCAGATAAGGCATACCATACCATACCATACCATACGCACTTCGGAAACAGACTATTCAAAGCATTGACAGAGACAAAGAAGGTGAGGACGAGCCACTCATCGCTTGCGGCGTTCCTGCGGCGTTCCGGTGCCTCTCCAAGCTTCGTTGGCCTGCAGTGGTATTTTGGCGGTGTATCGGGTGGTTTCAGGTTTCTAACTACCTTTATTTAATCCCTGACTTCTTCACATTCCTTGCATCAGCCATCTTGGGCTGATGTCGACCAATTCTCCTGGCCAGGCGCGATCCGCCTGCCATCTAATGAATTACCTTTAGATTTGTTTTTTCGCAGTGGCGTAAGCACCATTCCTGTTGCGCTCGTGCCTACCAATGGAGGTTCCATCAGGCTGACGAACCCACAAGCTGTCCAGAAGGAACTTAAGAGCATGTCCAACCACTTCCAGACCATCACTGACGTGCGAGCGTTCGGACGCGGAGGTATACTGTGTCGGTCACCGGATCAGACCTGTGTTGAAAATCTACTGAAATGCACTTCATTCGCTTCCATCCCGGTGAGAACTTTTATCCCGCCTCATCTTGCGTGCACCAAGGGCCTCGTACGGGGCGTAGACTACCACTTAAGTCCAACTGAAACCCTGGACAAGCTCTCCGCAGCAGGTGTCATTGCTATTTATCGTTGCAATCGCCTCGTAAATAATGAGAGGATTCCGATTGAGTCAGTAATTGCCACGTTTGTGGGCACATGATGTCCGTCCGAAATCAAAGTGTGGCCTCTTGTGTTCCGTGTAGAACCACTCGCGTCACGTCCAATCCAATGTCAGAATTGTTGGAGATTCGGGCACAGCGCAGGAGGTTGCAAGTGGAGCCTACGCTGCCGCACCTGTGGTGATGGTCATCCTTCAAGTGAGGGCTCTGCGCAATCTGAAAACTGCTGCCTCTGCGGGTGAACACACCCAGCAGACTATTCTAATTGCTCAGCTCGCGCCCAAGAAACTCAAATTCTTGAAGTAATCGACCAGCCGTCGTTGCTCCCGAAGAGATGCAATTGCAGTCGTTAAAGACAGGGCCTTCGGATACTCTGGTGTTACAGCCCGCAACACTCCAAGTATGAATATTAATCTATCGGAAGCAATTGACGCTGCTGTTGAAAAGGCAATTACTAAGGCTATGGATAAATTGGTATCCAGCCTATCAGAATGACTTAGCCCAAATCATTTCCAGTCAGATGATTCAAATGTTGCAAGCTACTAAGCTACAGTCCTCAGTACTTAACGCCACACCTCGAATGCCTAGCAACGACGTAGAAGCGCCTTCTACATTTAAAGATCACTCGACGGACACTACATCCGCCAATTCAACCAGGCGAGGGTGAGTCCTCTTCCTCAGACTCCCTTACTGTCACATATATGGAACTTGACGCTCGAGCTCCCAAACGCATGGGATCTCCAATTTCTAAGATTATGAAACCGAAACCAAAAAAGAGTCAACAATCGCCTATGAATAAAGAAAGCTTTCTTAAGGCGGCAGTTGCCGCTGCTGTGCGATCAACACAATTGGACAGTTGAAAGTATTGCAGTGGAACTGTCGCTCTATCTCCTCAGCTTTAACAGATTTGTTTTACCTATCTCATCAGCTTAATCCAGATGTTATACTTCTTCAGGAAACTTGGCTATCACCAGAGAAAAATTTTCATTTGAAAGGTTTTCGTTCGTTCCGATTAGATCGTAACCCGCGAGGCGGAGGACTATTGATACTTGTTTCAAATAAAATTTGTCATAAGGCAAACCTTTCTTTTAAATTCATAGACTCCGACTGCGAAATTTTGGCGATAGACTTATGTCTCCCAGGGTATCAACCATTTTCAATTATTAATACCTATTTCCCCACCGGTGTGCAAAGTACGCGTCAACTTGATAGGGCTGTAGCTGCTTGTAGAAAAGAAATTTTGTTCGCAGGAGATTTTAATTCGCATCACGTGTCCTGGGGTCTAAAAACAGATTTGTGTGGTAAGCGACTATGGGAATGGGCTATTGATAGTAACCTTTCATGTCAGAACACAGGACATGTCGAATTTGTTAGAGGCCACTTTCGGTCAGTGTTAGACTTAACATTTTGTAGTGCTGGCCTCAATGTTTCTTCGTGGTTAACGGTTGACTCAGCAACCAACAGTGATCATCTTCCTGTGTCATTTGAAACCATGTGTCCAATAACATCTTTAGAATACCAGGTGTGCACATTTGTCAACCACAATAAATTTAAGACTGCCTTACTTGCATCCGTTTCGAAACTTGCCAATGCCAATAACAAGGAAATCGCTTCAAAGATTTGTTCGGTTCTTGAGGGTTCCCGGAAGCAAGCTCAATTTGTCATCCCTTCGGCTAAACGCAGCGCTTGTCGTTGGTGGAATGATGAGTGTACGCGTGATTACAGGAAAAGAAAAGCAGCCTGGAAAACACTTCTCCATAATCAATGCCCGACCAATTGGAAAAATTATAAGTTTCACGCTGGTGTATTTAAACGTACTGTTAACCGAGCCAAAGATGAATATAATATTAGGCATTATGATTATCTATCAAAATCAAAAAACAAGCGAGCTCTGTTCGCATTTCTTCGCGCTAGAAAGGGGCTACCAACGCCGTTAACATTAGACTCCATCGTTTTGACCCCGCAAGAAATGAGCTCTTCTTTAGAAGCGATTGCCAAAGGTTTAGAAAATCGATTTGCAGCCCGGCTTCCAACTATTCATTATGCTTTAGACTCTTCGGATGGCTTCACCTCAATTTCATTATCTGAGCTCAATCAGACTGCAGCATGCTTGCCAAATACAGCACCTGGCCCTGACGGAATCACAAATGCAATGCTAAAAATATTGTTAAAGGAATCGCCGAACATTCTTTTAGACGTGGTAAATTATTCGATTAAAAATGCTTGGATTCCTTTGCAGTGGAAGCTTGCCAAAGTAATAATGATACTTAAGAAACAAGGGGGAGGGTACACATTGGAGAACATCAGGCCTATAGCGCTTACGTCGAATGTAGTAAAATTAATTGAGAGGCTTATTCACCTTCGTATCATCACATTTGTAAACGATAATTCAATTCTTAGTCCATGTCAGATTGGTTTCAGGGCTGGCTGCTCTATCTGGCATGCCCATGTCGACTTAGAAAGCCGGATACAACTTGCTCGACGTCATAAGCAATATGCTGCCTTAGTGACGCTTGATATCGCTAAAGCATATGATACCGTGGAACACACAGTTTTGATAAATCGGCTAACATCTTGTGGTGTTCCTGCTTATATAATAGCGTGGATTCATTCATTTTTAAGTGAGAGAGAATTCTACTGCTACAAAAGCGGCTTTTCGTCTTCTAGATGCAAACAAACGAGAGGAGTACCACAAGGTTCAGTCCTTTCCCCGGCGCTTTTTAATATTCTCATGAGCTCAATTCCCCATCATGAAGAAGTCACAACTTATGTTTATACAGATGATATTGCGTTTTTCGCATCTGCAAATGACATTCATACGTTATATCAACGACTGCAAACTTACCTTTGTGCCCTGGAGAGCTGGTTAGATGTTAACCAGTTTTTACTCAATACCAGCAAATGTGCCATTCTCGTTTTCCCGATAAATGACCCAGTGCATATCTCTCTCTCTTACCACCTACGAGACATACCACAGGTAGAATCGGTTAAGTACCTTGGAATAATTTATAACTCCTCTCTCAACTGGCGGCCACATATAGATCATGTGACTGGAAAAGGTACCCGTGCAATTGGCATTTTGCGCAGGCTGAGCAATCGTCGAATAGGATTGAGAAGAGATACACTTCTAATGATATATCGCATGTACGTTCGCCCTGTATTAGAATTTGGTTGCGCACTCTTCTCTGGAGCTCCAGCTTACACTTCCCGCCCTTTGATCCTCTTAGAAAGGGAAGCATTACGTTTGTGCCTAGGGCTTCCTAAATTTGTTGCAAATTCTGTTCTTTATCTAGAATCCCGTGTTCCTCCTCTTTCGTGTAGGTTTCATCTTTTGACAGTACAGACGGTTTTGAGAATTTACGAATCACCGGTGCGACGCTCTCAAACAATATTCATTTCCCACCCTGATTGGTTTTTTCTTGTAAACTGGCCGCGTTCACATACTCCCCAAATTACATTCACGCAACATTTACTTGACCCTTTGGATGTGCGCATCTGTGATGTACTTCCGATTCCCGACAGATCTGTTACCACTGATATTCAATTCGATGACATCTTTCCTAATAATTCAAAATTACTTCCACATAGTATTCTAGATGGTATATTACAAGATCATCTGCAGAGCCTGCAAACAAACATCGTTATTGCGACAGATGCCTCACAATGTGAGGAAAAATCAGGTGTTGGTATATTTTCCCCTATTCTCGATTGGACATTTTCTCTTCGGCTGCCAGATTTTATACCCATATTTTTAGCTGAATTTATGGCGGTGGTGCTGGCTCTACGCAAATTAGACCCATCAATTACGTCTGCCGTGATAGTCACTGATTCATTGTCATTATGCTCATCCCTCACTGCTTCTTGTGACTCTCGCGTATTGAGGACGTTTAATTCATTGATACCTGTTATTTGAAAGTTTGCGTTTAATTTGGGTGCCTGGCCATAAAGGACTTTTTATAAATGAAATAGCAGATTCACTAGCCAAGGCATCGATAACCGGACCAATTTTTCCGTATTGTCCTTGACTGCTCATGTCACTGCTGCTAGATTTCGCAGGAGTGTCATTATGCAGGCAGTGTCAGGCTCTGCTCTAACTAATTCTTTGGAATACAGACATCTCCTATACCCTTGGCACAGAGACTTTTGCCAAAGCCGGAAAATTGAAGTGGCCATCACGAGGCTGCGCTGCCGTATCCCTACGTTAAACTTTTACTTACACAGGTCTGGTCTGGTCCCCTCACCATTATGCTCATTCTGTGGCGAAGCGGAGACAATAGACCATTTCTTGTTGTCTTGTAGGCGTTTTTCTGCAATAAGGAAAAGACTACTGGAAATTCCGCTTCGCAATATTGGCCTATATTTATCGGAACCTGTAATTCTATCTTTTGGAGCCTCCATTATTGGGTTCAGCCACAGAAATGCTTGCTTGGCAATCCAAATTATCTCATTGAATCAAATCGATTACCATGATAAACTTATTGTCACCTTTGCCACCATAGTTTTCTTTATTCATATATTTCTTTTTAACCTATTTTTAATTAGTGTTTTTTTTTTCTTTTCCTCTCACAAAATTTTCCTGTCTCAACTCCAGCATTCTATTCGTTAATTCTCTTGTTTTTATGCACCGAACATAACCACCCGATTCATGGCCAATCCCCCACTGTGGGTATGCGCCACAACCCACTCAGGACAACAACAACAACAACAACAACTACATCACGAGATGAAGAAGAAGCCCTGCGCGATACGAACAGCAGCGCTCGTTCTGTCTCAGCCAGTCGCCGCTGCCTCCTTGGCTTGCCCCCTGGGCCGGGTTGGTCAAGTACCGGGTAGTTTTCATTAATTTTGTTGATATCTGTGTTTATTTCTTTTCTTTTCAGTTCGGTTGAAGCAGCCCATTTTCTTCATTGTGATACGTTTGCGACTGCACTGATGTCCAGGAATTCTCCTGGACAGGGGAGTTCCCCTTGGTCAGCTTCTCTACAGAATGATGATCTACCTTTAGACCTCTTTCTCCGCAGCGGCGTGAGCAGCATTCCCGTCGCGTTGGTGCCCTTGGGTGGGGCCTCTATCAGATTGAACAACCCTAAAGCTACCCAAGAACAACTACATGCTGTGACTCCCAACTACCAGAGCATCACTGATGTCCGGCAGTTCGGTCGAGGAGGGATAGTATGCAGGTCACCAGAGCAGGCATGTGTAGCGGACCTGCTTAAGTGTTCCTCATTTGCTTCCGTCCCGGTGAGTGCGTATATTCCGCCACATCTTGCATGCACAAAGGGCATCGTACGTGGAGTCGACTCGCAACTAAGTCCATCCGAGACCTTGGAGAAGCTCTCTATGGCAGGCGTGGTAGCTGTTTACCGCTGCAATCGCGTTGTGGACAATAAGAGAGTCCCCACTGAGTCAGTGATTGCGACTTTTGCAGGCACTTCTTGCCCATCGGAAATTAAAGCGTGGCCTTTAGTATTCAGAGTCGATGCGCTGGCGTCACGTCCTCTACAATGCCGGAATTACTGGCGATATGGCCATAGTGCTGGCGGATGTAAATCTGGTCTACGATGCTGCACATGTGGTGAGGGTCACTCTAACAGTGATTGTACATCCCAAGATCAGAAGTGTTGCCTTTGTGATGGATCTCACCCTGCTGACTATTCAGACTGTCCAGCTCGAGTAGAAGAAACGCAGGTGTTGGAAATAATTGATAAAAGGAGGTGTTCTAGGAGAGAAGCTATTGCCACTATTAAGGAGAGGACTCACGGGTATGCTGGTGTTACTGCTCGTCATCCTTCTTTCACAGACGCGACTCTTACGCAGGCAATTAACGCCGCAGTTGAAAAAGCAATGGCCAATGCAATAGAGCGATTAGTAGTCAGCATCTCTGAATGCATATCTCAGGTAGTCAATACCCAGATCGCTAATATTCTGCAGTTAACAACAGCAATGACTCCTGACACCTGTAAACTTCCACCTATTAGAGAAACGAGAGATATTAATAACGTTGGCGCTCTTCCCTCTGAAAACAGCCATGAAAACTCTGCATCTTCCTCGAAACCTGACCAACATACTCTTGACTTGCACGTCTCCACAGACGTTGACCTGGATGCACGGGCTCAAAAACGCAGCCGGTCCCCGTTGAACCGAGCTTCTTCTATGTCCCCTCAGAACAAGTCCAAAAAGTCTCCGCCCAGTACAGTTCTCAAGGAGAACATTTTGGAGAAGGTTGTTGCTTCTGCAATACTATCTTCAAAATAGGATCCTTGAGAGTATTACAGTGGAACTGTCGTTCGATATTTGCTGCTTATACAGATTTAGATTGTCTTACCGTTCAGTTAAATCCTGATATTATCTTGTTGCAAGAAACTTGGCTTACACCAGATAGAAATTTTCATTAAAAAAATTATCGTTCATTCCGATTAGATCGATCTTCGAGAGGAGGTGGTTTATTGACACTGATATCTTCCAAAATTTGCCATAAGGCGAAGATAGTTCTAAAGCTACTGTCCTCCGAGTACGAAATACTAGTGTTAGACATAAGCCTTCCATCCTGTCGGCCATTTTTTATAGCCAATGCATATTTTCCCTCAGGTGTTCAGGACACGCGCCCTTTGGATACTATCATTACTACTTGCGGAAAAGATGTTTTACTAGCTGGGGACTTTAACTCCCACCATATTACATGGGGATTAAAAACAGATCAGAGTGGCAATCGCTTATGGAACTGGTCCCAGGACAATAATCTTACGTGCGCAAATTCCGGACGACCTACTTTCGTCAGAGGTCAGGCTGCTTCTGCCTTAGACTTGACTTTTGCAAGCTCAAGCATTTCCCTGGCCACCTGGTCGACTGTTGATCATGCCACAAATAGCGACCACATACCGATCATTTTTGATATTTTACGTCCAGTTACCTCCTGCCTTTCTAATGCGCGTACTTTCATTAACTACAGTAAATTTCAAAATTCCTTGCGATCCGCATTGGCTTCTCTGACTGATGTTAATCTCAAATCGAAAGCACTGAGCATTTGTTCTGTTTTAAAAGATTCGCGGGAAAAATCTCAATTTGTTATACAATCAGTTAAAACGAATTCTTCCCCTTGGTGGAATGATGACTGTTCGCGTGACTACAGGCGAAGGAAGGCAGCTTGGAAAAAACTATTACATAATCAATGCCCTCAAAACTGGCTGGATTACAAATTCTATGCAGGTACTTTTAGACGGACAGTGTTGAAGGCTAAAGATGAGTACGACACCCAGCATTTTGCATTTCTTTCTAAATCAAACAATAAACGCGCGCTGTTTAGGTTTCTACACGCCAAGAAAATGATTCCGCGACCAATAAATGCAGAATCCGCAGTTTTGTCTCCAGAAGAAATAAAGAATTTGTTGGAGGTAATCGCTAGAGGGCTAGAAAGTTGCTTTTCTGCCCAACAACCTTTAGCTCCATTGCTATCCCCATCTGAGGAAGATTTCGCGGAAATTTCGAAGACTGAATTATCAGATGCCTTACAAAACTTTCCATCAGCGGCTCCGGGCCCCGATGGAATCACTTCGACCATGTTAAAAATTTTATATAAAGAATCACAAGAATGTTTATTAGACATAATCAATTATTCCGTCAGAAGGGCATGGGTTCCATTGGAGTGGAAAATTGCCAAGGTCATTCCGTTGCTTAAAAATCCGAGTGACGGCTATATATTAGACAATATAAGGCCAATCGCGTTAACTTCAAATTTAGTAAAATTGATTGAAAGAGTTATCAATATTCGTATCGTAAATTTTCTTAATGAGCGATCGATTCTAAGTCCGAAACAAATTGGTTTCAGATCACAGTGCTCTATATGGCAGGCCCATATTGACCTTGAAAGCCGTATTCAGTTGGCAAGGCGCCAAAGACAGTATGCGGCATTAGTCACTCTAGATATCTCAAAAGCATATGACAGTGTTGAACATGTGATATTGATCAATCAGCTTCAAAAGATTAACCTTCCAAAATACCTTCAAGTATGAATTTCAGAATTTTTAAGGAACAGAGAATTTTATTGCTTCCAAAGCGGCATTTCTTCGGCTAGGTACGCGCAGTCAAGAGGCGTTCCACAAGGGGCAGTACTTTCTCCAGTCTTATTTAATATTCTAATGAGTTCCATCCCATGTCATGATGATGTACATACTTATGTGTACGCTGATGACATAGCGTTTTTTTCATCGGCAAATGACATTGAAAAACTTTATCAAGTATTACAGACATACTTGTCTGCTATAGAAAGATGGCTTGATGCGATGCATCTCTGTCTCAACGTTAACAAATGCTCAGTGCTAACGTTTCCATTAACGGACCCCATATATATTTCACTCTCTTATCATCTAAATATTATCCCACAAGTAGAGACAGCCAAGTATCTTGGGGTGATATATGACGGTTCACTGTCATGGAAGGCACACATTGACTATATTGCAACAAAAGATATTCGTGCGGTTGGCTTGCTGCGTAGGCTGAGCAATAGTCGATCAGGAATGCGAAGAGCAACGCTTTTAACAATATACCGCATGTATGTTCGACCGGTATTGGAATTTGGATGCGTACTGTACTCTGGAGCTCCTGCATATAAACTTCGCCCCCTTGTTCTTCTGGAGAGGCAGGCCTTGCGACAATGTTTAGGGCTACCTAAATTTGTAGCAAATGAAGTTTTGCATCTGGAAGCTAGGATGCCATCTCTTGTTACGAGGTTTCGATTATTAGCTGTGCAGTCATATTTAAGACTATATGAATCCCCTATAAGGCGTTCACAAACAGTTTTCATCTCCCAGCCGGACTTGTTTTTCGGATTGTACTGGCCGCGATTCCACACACCACAAATTATTTTTATTCAAACTCTCCTAGATCAAATAAACATACAAATTCGTGAGGTGAGTCCTGTTGTTCACAACACCAATTCCATTAAAATTGAGTATGATGATATTTTCCCTAAAAATGCAAAGGCATTATCTTACCGCATGCTAAGCTCAATATTAAATGATTACTTTTTGCAGGTTCCGATCGAGACAGTTATTGCCACTGATGCTTCTCAAAATGAAGAAAAGTGTGGAATTGGAATATTTTCTCCTATTCTTGATTGGTCGTTCTCTCTTCGCCTCCCAGACTTCGTACCGATCTTTCTAGCGGAATTTTTAGCTGTCGTTCTAGCCCTCCGTAAACTCAATACATCAACATGTTCCACAGTAATCGTGACGGATTCTTTATCTCTGTGCTCCTCCCTCACAGCGTCCGATAATTCCCCAGTTTTGCGAGCTTTCAAATCGTTAGTGCCCCCTCACTTAGCTTTGATTAGATTGGTGTGGGTACCAGGGCATAAGGGCCTATTTCTAAACGAAATGGCAGATTCGTTGGCGAAAGCGTCCCTGAATGGCCCGGTAATTCATATCCTACCGATTTCAGCTTTCATCATAGGGGCTAGATTTCGGAGAAAAATGATGCTGCGTGAATTTCACGCCCCTTCTTTAACAAACTCGTCAGATTTTCAGCACTTGTCGCATTATTGGAATAGCAAACTCTGTCAAACGCGATCACTTGAAGTCGCAATCACTAGACTACGCTGCAGAATTCCATTCTTAAATTTTTACCTACACAGAGCTGGTCTGGTTCCCTCACCTAACTGTCCCTATTGTGGACAACATGAAACATTAGATCACTTTCTCACTGCCTGTCAAAGATATTCTGAATTGCGAAAAAGAACCTTAGAAACACCGTTCCGCCTTCTTAGATTAGAATTAAATGTTCAAAATTTACTATCATTGGGGGCCTCTACCCTTGGGCACAGCGACGGGAAGGTTGTAGATGCCATCCAGAATTACATTACAGGGTCAGAAAGATTTAGATGACAGAATCACGGCTTAGGGTACCGAAATATTTTTACAAATTTGATGACTTGCTGTCTACTTCTTTTTTTTTTTAATTCATCATTTACTCCTTATTCTATTCAAGTCATTTGATATATTCTAATTATTCATTCTCAGATGCGTATATATATTCCCATATTTATGTTTGTTTTGTTTCATACATCTTCCTTCTGATTGTTATTTCAAACTACCCGGTTCTTGGCCAATCCCCCAGAGTGGGTATGTGCCAGTAACTCCAAGGCTCTACATCTACGAATTCACCAGCATTCTCTGTGTAGTACTTCACTTTAATAACACAAAGTTTAACTCAAACAATACACCAAGGTACACTAACGTCGAAGCGCTAGTACCACTAGCAGACACCCAAGTCAGGGATTAGGGCCGTTTCTCATTTTGGATCTATTTTATGCATGGCTTCGCACATGTTCATCTGTTTCTAGTTGCTTTCATGCAGAATTTTTTAAAGAGGTTTTCGCCTCGCCTCGTTTGTAAAGGGCCTAAATCACGATGTATTTTGTCGGAATGATTACAGGCAAGTGCTTCTTTAACAGCTTTATTCGTTTCGCCCCAGGCAATCTTCGATATTGTGGTTGTTGGTGTTACGATTTCCTTAGAGCTACGATGCCCAGACCACGCGTAGTCAATTCTGATTCAGTTCGAGCGGCCATGCTTGGACCACGTGCAAACGCATGGTAATGAGCGTGCCTAACGATCTCGCTCGTCAACATGAATAGACGTGTCAATCGCGAGGATTAGAGACGAAACCACCGTGCCGCCCTCAACCCTTCCTCCCCCGCTGAGGACGTTCACCCCGCTCCGGTCACCCACCATCTCTACTTCTTGTTTTGCCCCATCTCCTGCAGTGGCAGATAAGAGAGGGGGTGTGGTAGGAGGACGACCTATAATCGGTGTGCGGGGCCGAGAGTTGAAATGCGCGGGCTTTTCTGTGCTTGTGTTCGGCGTGCGGGGCCGAAAAGCGCGGGAGTGAGCGTCGCTGGTGCGCGTGGTCGGTGCGCGTGCCGGGAGAGACCATCTGGAACGACGGGGCAGCCAGGCTGACAGAACGGGCAGTGCAGCGAGATGGAGCGGACCGAACGCCGGCCCATGTCCCGGCATCCCGGTCCTGCACTGCGAACCGGGCGCCGCCCCGGCTTCTACCATCGTCGCGGGTCCTGTTGAGCTGGGCCTCGTCCCCGCTCGCACGACCGCTGCCGTGCTGCCGGGCTCGGGCCACGACCCAGAGCCCCCTGGTCCTGTTCCACAAACCGGGCGCCGCCCCGGCTTCTACCATCGACGGGGGTCCTGCGGAGCTGGGCCTCGTCCCCGCTCGCACGACCGCTGCCGTGCTTCCAGGCTCGGGCTACGACCCAGAGCCCTGGTCCTGTTCTCCGAACCGGGCGCCACCCCGGCTTTCACCCACTGCTGTGCTGAGCTTCGCCCCGGCTCTCATCCCATCGCTACGGTGCCGAGCTCGGGCTATGACCCAGAGCTAACGCTCCGGAACCGGGCTACGTCCTGGTGCCACCCTGAACTTCAACCGCCGCCCGTATACCCACTGCCGTCAGAGCCAAGTCCGCCGAGCCGTCGCCACGAGGCCGGACTCCTATTTAGAATTGTGAGTGCTCGAGCGTGACACTTATCCAGCTTATCTGTATAGTTCGTGTTCCCGTATTCGTCCCATGTGCCGTTCGTGTCATAAATACGTCTCTGTGTCTCTGGTTGTTTTCTTGTGCGTCTGGCTGACCTGCTCCCACAACATATTCATCACAGGGGGAGACTGCCCGGATGGTGGAGGGTATAAGCCAGCCAGCAGCCACTTGGAGATAATTGCTTTGCCCTAGCGTGCAGGTGCATGCACGCTGAACTTTTCTTGTATGTTTTCTTTGGAGCACACCTGTCACCCGTAACCATGAATTAAACTTCAGTGTTACTTGGTTTTGCGTCGCCTCGTCTTCCCTACCGGACATTCTCCGATGGTCAACCTGGTCGAGCACCAAGCAGACGCTGTTGAAGGTACCCCCAAACCCTGGCCCGTAACATTGGGAATTTGTTAGAAAAGAGGTATATTAGGGCGATGATTGCTGTTATAGCTGCTGCATTCAGGGTATCGCTGTTCAATTTTCGCTAAAAACTACCTAAGGACATTACACCTTCATGCTGCAGGAGTAGATTTACATTGCAGAGTGCATTTTTGCAACTGCATCTTGGACAGAATTGAAATCTTTATTATCTTTTACTGCGTGGGAGGGCAATGTCTACGCCGCAAAGGACGAAACCCAGCCTTGCTGCCAGCAGCCATCGACTTTAGCCGGCACTGCTCCGCCTTTGAATATATCGTGTGGCTTCTTTCTTCCGTGACAACCGAAAAAATTCCCGCCACTTGCTCATCTCCACTCAGCCCGGTGTCATTATCAACGTTATGAAACTTGATCCGACCAGTATAAACGACAGCGCTACGGCGTACGGCGGCGCCAGGTGCGCTGATGACGGTCCGATAATTATAGGACCGTCATACGAAGCTACAGGCACTAGTTGCACTTTGTCCACATCGCAGATCACTTGGATGATGAGACCCGCGCGCGCGCACTTTTTCCACATCGCAGATCGCTCTCAAGATACGGTGCCCGCGCCGTAAAGCAGCCACCGTGCATGTCCACATCGCATGCTATCCTGCCTCCAAAAATTTGTATCAATACTCAAAGTACATCTGTTTGTCAAAGCATATACATTTAGTTAATTTTTACTTAGTATGGAATGCACCCAACAAATTCGGATCAAGCTTCAGAAAAAAAAAAGTGTGTCTAGTACAACATACTAGTACACTGTATACAGGTGGAAGCCTTGCAAAATTTTTGTGACATACGTGCATTACTTCATCTGAAGTTCTAGCAGTGACTGCGGCTGCACTGCTGAGGTCCCATGCGGGTCATCACTTTCCTCCTCCCTTTTTTGTTCCCCTAGGAGCACAGCACATCCTCTCCATGCCCATCCCATACTTCCAATACTGACGTGTTTGGACTACTGATAGTAAAAAGGCACGGTTAGAATGACAATAACAACTTGTGAACAGTCGGTATATTTACTACAAACACCCTAAACTTTGCCCTTAAAGCGCAGCCTCTGAGAGTCTGCAAAAAGGGTCTTGAACACTTCTGTTCCTTCTTTGGGTAGGGTTGCATGAACCATGGCTCTTCTGTGCTCGTCTGCAAGCCCAAACAACTTGTAGACCAAGAACTGCAGTGTCTTCTGTAAAATGAAATGCAAACAATTTGGTTGAACGTTTCACAATGGTCAAGAGCGCATGTATTTTCATGCTGCCATAGTGTTGAAAATAGATAACAAAAGATAAAAAAAGTAAACCAGTGTTGCCAAGTAGAAATAAAACAAACCTGCTTGTCGAGACCCCAAAAATCTCTAAAACCTGCGATACTAGCCCTTAAAATCCACTAAACACCCGATGCAAGTAACAGTCAGAACCACATTCAAAAAGTACTTCATTGCTACTACATAAAACACAGTATAAATAAATTCTATTGGGCAGAAAGGTCGGCTTTTTCTGATAAAATATATAAATTACAATATTAGTAAGCACTTTTCTGTGCAACTGCGAAGTACAGAAACATATTGTGAAATGAAAGTAAAAAAAGATGCTTCCATGAGCTACAATCACTGGCCAAAAATGAGGTTGAATTACTGGGTAGTGATTGAAATTACAGAGAAACTTCCTGTTTCATCTTGGTACGTCACGCATCTTCTGTGTGTATTTGCTGGCATGGCTGGGTCTAGGATCAGTGGCATCACTGACCCCATAGACCTCCATAATGCCAATCTTGCGAACTATGTGCTGGGGCAGCGTGTAAGCGAAGCAGCATTTATCATTTCTTTGGAGACCAGCCCGCACAATAAGGATGGCATTTGTCATTTCAATGGACATTTTGTTGCTTAACTTGGATTTAATAACATTCAGCTGGCTGAAGAAACACTCAACATTAGCGAAATCAGCCAACTCAATTTTTGGATGTATACTTCAAAAAGTTATTTCACGAGGCAAAATCCCCTAAAGCACATCTGGAAAATAG
The DNA here is from genome assembly GCF_013339745.2 of Dermacentor silvarum. Taxonomy (NCBI): domain Eukaryota; kingdom Metazoa; phylum Arthropoda; class Arachnida; order Ixodida; family Ixodidae; genus Dermacentor; species Dermacentor silvarum. Next base: position 26,991 of record NW_023606475.1, read on the forward strand.
CTAAGAGTGAAAGTGCTACGAACTGCTGGAGCTGCTAGAGGAGGCATGGACCACGACCTACTGGAACTACAGACCTGCACAGATGTCTGGCTTCTATGGGAGCAGCTTGCGCCCACTTTTGTTCAACCGGTGGCCATAGGTGGCGCTTTTATAACCTGTTTGTCTGCTACTTGGCGGGTGGCTGGGCGGCGTTCGAATGTGTGCGCCTGCTCTTCTGTAGCGGGTTGCTAGCATATGTGATAATTTCTTACGAAGACAACAGCTAGTATGTCAAAATTGTTTAAGTGTACTCATTGTAGTGGTATGTAATAGCGCGTAAAATAGTACACGAATTCTTTCTAGGTTTGCTATTATGCGGATATTTCGCGCCGCTCCACACAAGAAAAAAAAAAAATAATAAAACTTGCCGATGGAGTGATTGTTTACGTGTTTGTTCGGCCCGTCAAATATGCATCGCAAAGCTTTTATGAAACTGTGAAAACTGATGCTAGAGTCCTTGCTTTGTTCTGATTTACATGATGGCACACACCAATATACCACAATGTGATCGTTTATGTTATCCCATCTGTAATTAACTCAAGCAAGCTGCATGTAGCTAAGGCCTGCACAGATGTCCGGCTTCTATGGGAGCAGGAGTTACATGCCTTCTGCAGCGTCTGCAGATTCGCGCAGTTTGTGTGTGGTGTGTGCATACATATCGTCTGCGTGATTCTTTTAAATGTCCTTGTTCATATCAATATATCAAGTTCTTTATTATTGTATTTCATTATTACTCCATTGTACTATATTTTATCCTATGATTTAATGAGATTTTTTTCCTCTACTGCGAAGGCAACGGGAGGAAACGTTATCGTCTGCCGGCTGTACTCGTTTTCCTTTCTTGCACCGCTCTTCCTACTGTACCTCGTGATTGAAATGAGAAGCAATCATTCGCAAATTTTGTTTTCTTTTTTATTTTCATGAATTTATGCATTTAAAAACAATGTAAACGATCTGGGGCTGCCGAAATAGTGGCACGGGCGCTGGAACAGATCGCAGAAGCAGACGACAGCGAACAGGTTATAACTAGCGCCACTCTGCTCGTACGTTCTATCCCTAGCGGCAAAAGGGGTGAACTAGACCAGGCGTGCTGGAGCAGGGAGATCTGTGCAGGTCTGGAGTTCAGTAGGTCGTGGCATGGACATGGGGTGCTATTCTGGACAATGCCGAATTTGGTAATGGCGGCATTCTGAGCCAATCAGAGAGGCCGTAGCAGCTCTCCAAGTCTGCTTTGGGTCAATGAGCTGGCTAGATGGTAAACTTGACAATACGGCAGAACTTGGGGGGCTATTCTGGACATTGTCAAATTCCTACATATTGTCAAATTTGGTAATGGCCGCATTCTGAGCCAATCAGAGAGGTCATAGCAGCCCTCTAGGCCTCTCTGATTGGTTCAAAATGCCACCAGTAAAAAATTTGACAATAAGGCAGAATTTGTCAATGTCCCCCAGAATAGCACCCATATACAGGAAGAATTGTGAAGCGCACTAATTGTGGATGATGATCATAATTCCCTCTTACTTCCAAAGGGACATGGATAAGCTGCAAGTTTGCAACAAGTGAAGCACGAATTATTGTCCAAAAAAAAGCAAACTTTGCACGTAAGCCAGTAAAAAATCCGCCGCCCATAAGCGAACACATTTTCCCGCTAAGCAGCCACAAGAACCACTCAATTTAGTGGGAAAGCCAATAAATTAGCAACACTGCTTAGTAGACATATAACCTGTAATAGATGCGTATGTTCATTACACAGTGCTTTTGCTGTTTGCCATGAAATTATATACATCTTTCTCCTCATCATCATTCATCTCTATACTTTCACTCCCCTTCCCTCTTCCCCAGTGCAGAGTGGCAGACTAGAGTGCACAAGCTCAGGCCGACCTATCTGCCTTCCCTATAAATAAAATCTCTCTCTCTCTTAAACTACTGCTAACGAGAAGATGCAACATGTTGCTGGTGATGGTCATGATGTTTCTAACAGTAAATTCATGAGAACATGGAAGCAAAAGAGTGACAATTAAAATTAGTACCTCCCCGTGTCAAGCTCAGTGACATTATTTTGACACTGTACTAAGCCTAAAGGAGGAAAGAAAGCCCCGTTTCTGAGTTAGGTGCTGTACAGCGGGTGATGTTTGACAGTTATGCACTTATGTCCACTCTTAGGAGATCAGTACAGGCAATGCAACTTTAACACTTGTATCTTACAAGAAAAAAAGAGTGGCTGACACGATGTTTCAGACGGACATCTCCATCTCCAAAACTCTCCATTTAGCCGGCATCGTGTGGAAAGCCACTGTGGAAAGCTTGCTTGAAGTGTTCGTTCGTTAAGAAAAAGTGCATTTTCGTATTTTCTGCAAGTGGCTGTAAAAAGTTGCACACAGTGCACTACTACACACGCGCAACGCTAGACCAAAGCACATTGCATATGCATCACCCAGAGTCTAAATAAAATTTGCTTCAAATTTTGTCCGTTATGGCTGAGTCCATTAAAAGCAGTTTGTTGCAGGGATAATATAAGCAGAAAAAGCCGAGTGAGAATAATGGTTCGTTATATCCGAAAGTATGTTGTATGCATATACGTTGTAACGGGCATGGACACCAACCACTTTGCCGGACCGATTTGCTCTTGGCAACAAAGGACCCAGCATACAGTAGTGCAACCATGCATAAAGAGCGTTTTTGTTAGCCGAAATATATAGAAAAATTTGTTCCTCAATGGAACACACTGGAAAATTGAGGAAGTTAGACATAACACTCAAGGATGTTCCCCCATGCATTTGAGACCTCACAACTTAGGTCTAAGTAAATGTGGCCATTGTGGCAGGGAATTGAAGCTGCAAACTGGTTCTCAGTAGCAGAAAACCATTCACACAGTGTATGAATATGCCAGAAGTAATAATGAATACCTGAAGCATGACATATGCTGCATAAACAAATACCACTGTTTGAAATGTGATTGCGTTACAAGCTTCCAGAGACCCGTGGTGATTTTGTACAAGGGCCTGCTTTGCATGGAAGAAATGACCAAGCATATGCATTCAGTAAGTTTATCAAAAATCTATTCAACAAGGAAGTGAAACACTTAGGGTTGCATAAATGTGATTGCATGCGAAGGAGACAATTCTGCTCACAGTAAAGACATTACATATGCCTCTTCTTCAAAATATGGTTGACGTGTGTTACAATGTTTGAGACTGGACTGTGGCATGAAGCAACCACTACCAAGAAAGCAGGTGTTTGCCTCCATGAAAAGGTATTACACAACTTAAATTATAGTATTGCCAGACTCTACACATGACACTGACCTTTACTGGAGGGTGCAAAACAGTGTTGATTGACTCCAGGATATAGTCTGATATGAGGAATCCACCCATTTTGGAAAACTCCTTCTTGTGTGAGGCTATCTCGCCAACCAATCTGGAAGGAACGCAACAAGGAATGCCAGTGTTTGTGGCCAGTACTAATATAAAACAAAACATCCATGGAAAAAGACAAGGCTTTCAGTGTTTGTTTTAAACATTAGTATAGCATAAACCATATTAAGTTGCAAGAACATCTTTACGCTTCAGAACTCTCTCCTATGCAAAGCACTTAAATTAAAGGCAGCTGCTAATCTCGCCGTGCACGATCACCTTCCATTTCTGTTGTTTTTAAAGGGGTAGGAGAGTTGGGACAAACAGTGAGGTTAGATAATATTATGAGTGCATAATAAAAGCATTATTATGCTGTTATGAAATAAAAGCAATGAATATGCAATTTATGAAACAATGGCAAATTTTCCATTCCTAATTCTTTGCTGCATTCAAGCATGACTTCAACATGTGGAAAGATGACAGTATAATGTCTCCTAATGATTATACATAGCAACATTAGTACTGAAACTGCCATTCAACATTGTAAAAAGAAATTGTTTCAGAGTAAAAGGAGAAAAAAAAGTATTCAAAGTTTAAATAGCCAATTAGCACATGATTTCATTTTAGTACAGATCCGTCCAGTTATGTTTCAATGAACAGCAGAGTAAAATATTACCACAATGACAAAAAAGGACTGAAGAAAAAAAGAAGAAAGTTCAGTATAAAATAAGCAGTGCTGACTGCCTCTTATAATGGTTATCCAATTTAGGCACATGACTTCAACACTTGAGGCTACTGCACAAGCTCAAATAGTACTAGTTTTGTTTGTTTCTTTCATTTTTTTTAACAATGTGCTTTGATTCCATATAGCATTGACGATGTCACAAGGGAAACTTATGTAGGAGTTAATGAGGAATTCCAGGAAAGAACTGGTGCGAGTGACATCAAACACCCTATTGTAATCCCCCCATAGGGAGATGGACAAAAACTTCACAGACTGGTGCCACTGTGAATAAGCGTGTCACAATAACTTTAAAGTCACATTATTACTCGCATAACTTGCACAGATCACATAAGCTTGACTCAAATGTCCATAATGCTTTACCAATTTACTGTGTTTGAACAAGACCATCAAAATAGTTTTGGGGTCCGCTCAGGCTTACAGGAATCTATTACGCTATCCAAATCCACAACATAAGCTATGAGCCACTCAATGCATTTCATTACCAAATAAGTGTATGCAGTAAGTCACAATGCTACTGCAGAGTACTCAGAATACCTCCTCTACAGCCCAGTTTAATTAGGTGCAGACTCATTCTTCAATGGTGCTGAGGCAGCTGGGTGCACATTTTGCAAGATCCAGAGTTCACTGCAGATTTATTAATTGCGACCTTCGCAATTATGAAGCCAAAACAAGAGCGATCCCAGTGCAGAGCCCGTACTCACCTTTCCAAGGAAAGTGCACACATGTGCAGCTGATAGGCCACAACTGTGTCACTTTTCAAGTGCTCGGATCCACCCACTTTGATGATGCTCTTGAGAAGATGTGAATGTCATTGAGGCAGTCAAGGCAAAAACTGGAAGATTCTTAGCGCATGAGAGTTAAGCTGCACCGATTTCCTTTACCCAGTGTGGCAAGAATAACTAACACAGAAACTGTTTGTTTAAAAGAAGAACACATGGAAATAATGGGACAAATCTTTAGCAATGAAAGAGCCTATGTTCTTCGTTAAAAAATATGTCCAAGCAACGATTCACACAAAGTACTGAACATCACAAGGGGTAGCACTCAATCGGACACACACAGACACAAACATGTGTTTGCATTACTTCAATTTCTTTCTCATTACACTGCCAGAATGTTTTCAGGAATGAACCCACTCGGCTGATTCCTTTTCCTAACCCTGCATGCCCACCTACTGTGCAGATGGGAATTTCAGCCATTCGAGCTCTTCTACAGTACCTGAAGGTGACAGATTTGAGTGCCTGACTTTAGATATGCTGCACCTCACTTGGTGCATATGAAAGTAAAATCAAGACTTGTGTCTTCTCTCTCTCTCTCTTTTTTTTCACTACCCCATTCATCTCCCCACGCGTAGGGTAGCAAACTAGACAAAGCCTGGTTAACCTACCTGCCTTTCCTTTCACCCTCCTCTCTCTTTCAGCCAAACTCGTCACTGTCCCCAAACCAGGTCTCTTTCTTTACCTCATCCAGTGGCAAGTCTTAACTCCAGAATGCTGCAATGTCTGTGGCACTACCACTTCGAACAGATCCATCACCCATACCAAATTTTGTTTGCTGTGCAAGGGCACAATTATCTTTACATTATGAACACGGCTATCAGGCTGCCAGCGAGTATCACTGGGCATACAGAAATATGAATAAAAAGACGTCTACAACATATTTGGAGCAAATACATTCATAGTATGTTAATTCCTGAGCACCTGATACACCAAAAAGAAAGAGGACAGAAAGAAAAATTGCTGCAGCTTAGCCCAGCTAACCCTGGATATGCAAAGCGAAAGCTTTTTTTGTTGTTGTTCTTGTTCATCCAAAGCCTGCCTTTGTCTATGGTTGTGGTCCCGCTTCCGGCGTTCTGTGAGCCGAAACTCTTCCTCAGTTTCCGACGCTTGCTTCGCGCGCTTGGCATTCCGGACCCTCTCCAGTGAAGCAGCTCGCCGGGCGATATCCATTGGGTGGTCGGACGCTGCTTGCCGACGAAGGCTCAAAGCCTCCCGCTCCCACGCAATGCTCTGAGAACGCATCGCTTTCATCCATGGCCAAGCTCGCACTGACTATATATTTTGTTTTGTAGGCGAGCGCGGCGCTCCTCTTAGCCAGGTGTGCGGCGAGTCACGTGGTCAGGTGGCAACCCAGCTGTGGAGAGCACATGCGCCAAGGCGGCGGCGGCGGAGCTTGGCGAGCTGAGTCACGTGATGTGTTGCCAAGGCTACGGCGCAGCTGCAGTCAAATGAAGGTCAAACTGCTGGCAACGGCGAAACTCGGCTTGACTAGGTTAATAAAGCTTTCGCTTTAAAAATTCCAACAGAACCGATCTAGTACGATGACCGTCTATGAAAGCGGTTCTCAAATTGGGGTCCGCGAAGCCATTTTTGGGGGTCTGCAAAACCCACGCCCGATAAATAGGGGTGTTCCAGTATTCTAAATGTTCAAACATTATCAAACATTATATTTTTAATATTTGAATTCAATTAGAAAAATATATATTTTAAAATGTTCGAATAATCGGTTGGATGCAAATATTTGAATCAAATCGAATATATTACTGGCAGTCCGGGAGCAAACACGGTTAGCATTTGTTCATTGCGCGCTGTGTGGCAAGAGAGAAGGAACAGGGCTTTAAAGCAGTTGGCGTACTCCGGAACTTCCTTTGTGCCATGGACGTCGAGCTGCAGGTGCGCTTCGAGTGACAACGCTTGCGCATCACTGCTTCGCACTTCCCCAGGCTTTACGTTGGCGGAGCTGCATTAGCACACAGGCGCAGGATTTTTTCATGTTGCTCTACAATTTTCTCACTGACCCTTCTCATCTAATTATAATAACTGAGAAGTTGATTAATTAATTAGGACTAATTACCTAATTAGGCGGAATGAAAAAATAAATATAATCTGAGTATCTCGAAGCGACGGCAAACATTACCTAGGTTTAATCCACCTAGGTAGCATTTGCATATTTTTAAAGTTTGGCCCAAGTTAAATGAAACACCCTGTAGCGGTAACATGGAAGGTTGTTGCCCATTGAACTGTTGTTTGAGATCACGTTTCAGAATACCCCCTTTTTGTGTACGTGGTTTGGCGAACGCAGTAAATGCATTACATGCGCTGCACTGAATACACGCACTCAACTGAACACTGCTTGACATTGCTCTCTTCAAAATATTGCATTTCAGTCGCATGCTTTGCCAAACACAGTAGAATGCATTTGTGCTTCAATTAAGTAAGAAACACTATACCATGCACGTGAGATTGCGGGCTTCTAGAAACACAACTAGAGAGAGAGAGAGGGTGGTGCAAGGATGGTGGAACAGAAGGGCCTTCCACAGAATTTTCTTCGCAGACCATGCAGCCTCTATAGGCGGTTTAGATGAATAGCGTGTGACCTGGAAATACTTTTTTTTTTAGACGGTCAATGTTTTGAGGCCAGATGGATACTCAGCCAACCAGGCTAAAGTGATTGGAAATAGGCAAACAATGATCTCGAATTTAAAAAAGGATATGAGAAACGCAGCTTTGGTAGGCCACCGTGCACCCAACTACCATCACTATCCTCTTGCTGAGAAAGATGCTGAGCAGCCTGGAAGCAGCCATGACAGACTGGCAGAAATGCTCCTGGCTTCTGCTCCACAGACGTAGAAGGTTGAGGCTGCTCAGGCACTGCAGGATCACCACACCACCTCGATGGGAGAGAACAACCTGGAAAAAAGAACAGTGAAATATAAGCGCAACAGTAAATCTGTTCAGATTGGCAAAGTATTCTTTCAAAACCCCATTTGCACTCATTTGGTGAAAAAAAAAAAAAAAAAGGTAGATAATACTGCAGCAAATGAAGGCCAAACCTCCTTTTCTTGAATTTCACACCAGAATCTCAGTGTGGTATGTCAGTGTGATAACACAAATTTCATTCCTTGCTCACATTTGGGCTTTGAAGAGCAGATAATTGGGCAAGTCGGTTAAGGGGGAACCTGGGCTTCGACTGAAATTTTTATCGCTATTAATGGTCTCTCCAGATGAATCTGTACCACGTAGATGCACAGATATACTCGCAGAAGAATCTATACCCAGCCACACCAGAAGCTCTCAAAAGAGGATGCAGTAACTTACAGACAACTGCAAACCACCACTTGCACGGCATGAAATAGTATCTACAATTTAATTTACCTCACACTTGACGAATACGACTGCAAATTCTGCCACACGCCAAACATCCTGTGCCGCATGGTATGGGAATGCGACCAAAACACCAGCACCAGGCAGTGGGAGAGCCAGCTCACCAGCCTCAACCCTGATGACCAGCGTCAGCTGGTGATCAGGTCAAGGCAGGCGGCCAGGTCGCATGGCTTCCTGGACAAACTTCATCTGCTCTCAATAAAGTTCGATCATCGTCATTGCCACTAAGGAAGGAAGTTTACAGGTAATAGGTAATTTAATGTGCCAGTTGCACATATGCCGCTCGTTTTTCTACACGTAATGAAGAAAATATTTCGTACAATTTTTTCTGTTCCAAATTTTTGGGATGGAACAGAAAACTCGCAAAAAAATATTTTATGTTAAGCAAGCTAAAAGTTATGTGAATTTCCTGAATACTCAAGGAGTGAAATAACTTCAAATAAGCATTGTTTCATAGTTCTACCTCTATTTTCTCCAATGTTATGAAAGTTGGAAGTTATAACCTGACATATGAATTCTTTTTTATTGCTCAAAATTTCAGAAAGTTTCAGGGCACAGACTTACTGCAATCTTAGGAAGCCTAGGTATCAGACAGAAAAAAAGAAGTAATTAAAATCAGTTGATTAGGAGAGTAAGTATGCCTTGCGGAAGATTGCTGATGACCAATAAGAGTTATTTTAGAAAAATGGAAAAACTAATCACCATGTGTGAAAAGAATTTTATTCTCCTGCATGCAGAAAATTTGGTAGGAAACCAAGCCAGAAAAGATGCTCTTTCAGACAAGACCAATATGACCAGGCTCTGATAAACGACTTCGGAATGATGAACGGCAAAATGAGTAATTTTCAGTGCTTTCATGGGCAAACTGACCATTTCATAGGATACATTGTTTAAGCTCTTCTTTCTCCACAGGTTTATGACAGCAGGTTCCCCACAAATTTTAAGCTACAGGATTTCCACCACATAAGCAGTTATGAAAAGCATTTACTTCTTCATTTTCCAAGTGCACAGCAGCGAGTAGAAACAAGACAATCTGTGTAAAATGAATTCTCTGAAGCGGGAATTTTTGTAGCAGTTGCTGTATGTAAACCCTTCACTCACTCTTTTCATAGTCAGCAGTGTCGAAAAAAACTTGAGAACATATACAACAACCTCTGGATGTTCGGAAATGTCATATACACTCAAGATGACAGCGAAGTACTCGATAATCTGAAAAGAACACAGCAAAAAAAAGAACAGTATTACTAATTGGGCAAAATGCACATTTCGCTCCTCCACTCTGAAGCTCATTCTTCTCAATTTTAAGGGGAGAGGCGGGTCAAAAAACGGCGATTTTCATTAAAGAAATAGGTTTTGTGTTTTTAGTTGTTTCGGCAACATTGATCTCTCCTATTTCACATATGAAGAAATCAGAGCCAGAAATTATCGGGAAAAGTATAATAAACTCGGTTAAAGCACTCGAGGTGGCAAGAAAAGGCACAGATATGACGCATTTTCAAGCGCACGATGCGTCAAACCGCGGTGTCGCATGCCATTGGGCTCGTGCAAGGTGGTAGGCCTAAGCTTTCTCTCTCCAAGGTTAGCTTTGCCGCATCACAATCTCCCCGGGAAGTAATAATAATAATTAACAGAAGTAAACAACTTTTATAACTTTCAATCGCATTTTTCTCAACTTCATATTTTGGGCAAGACAAGGCGTTTGTGTACAACATTTTATGTACTTATTGTGGTCCAATCAAGACCACATTTGATGGGCGTAATTTTTAGGATATGTAGAATGCACTTATCTAGAATTTAATGCAATCACTTAATTTTTTTAAGGATGAAAATTTTTAATGTACTCTGGCACCAGCCACTGAATATGAAGCACCACATACGAAATTCTCTTAAAACTTTGCTTGCAAAGGGAATCACATTATCTTGCTTATTAGCAATCAGTGAAGTGTTAGGGATAAGAAAAATAATTTTGCACAGCTCTATCCTGCTAACTGCTAAGTCCAGCAGCTGCACAAACATGCACTGCTTCTCACTTATGCATGGCACTTAGGACATGAAAGCATCAAGATATCCTAAAACTAAAAGTAGATTTCGGATGAAGAGATCAAGCTCTATAAGTGGTAGAATTTTCATTCGCCCAGCATCATTATTTAAAAAGAAATGCTTCTGAGGAGCATCTCCCCTTAAGATTAGCCCCAATAAGGACAAGCAATAAGAATTAACAGAGTGTGGATTTCGGTAAGTAAATCTTGCACTGTTGCAAGTTTAAGCTTTATAAGGGCAACAGTGTACCATCAAATGGCAGCATCAACAACTGCCTGTTCTCTCTTTGCCTATACCTATTATTTCAACCACCAGAACACTAAGTTCTAGCCTGATTTCTATTTAACAAAATTGCTTTGTCACATGCTTTGAAAGTGAAAAGGAAATCGGAAACCATTATACAGTACCATAATAGTACAGGGAAGTATGAATATGTGCATTACAGGTTTTCCACCTTTCTTATCAGAGGAAAGGCACTGTTTGCTGTTGATCTGTAGCATGACAGTGGACATGATGAAATATGAGCACGGGCTAACCAGTTACACTTAGTTATAAGCAGAGTTCAGCACAACATTTTTACCAAGTCACATGTTGAATTATTTATTGCTTGACATTGGTTTTAGGCCTTTGTTCTTTTTCACACTTGTAATCCTTTCTGCTGGCTAGAATTTTAAAGCCAAAATGGCATACTCATAGAATCATAACACTTGTCAAAAACATGATGAGAAGCTTTAAAATTATATCAATATCGCTGCCCAGAATGAAAATGTGTTCTCTTCAATGATGATAACCAGCATTTGTTAAACCGGACTATATTTTTCGGAAGAATCCTTGAAAAAATATTCAGCTCATCCTGGGTTATGTTCAGACAAGCGACATGGCATATTTGATACTGTTTTGCAAAGGCTATGCACTTGTTCTATCTGGTCACCATAACTGAGCCACTGTTCTTTTGTAATTGTGTGGCATGCATTTCATTCAAACGTTTGGGGTCTGAAGTGCTTTTAGTACCAAAAGACAGAGCACATAGTAATGTGAACATACAGAAATGACATTTATTGCTCCTTCTATACAAGCTAGCCAACTACTAATACCAGTACGAGCAATAGTTCCTCCATGAGACGTACAGATGAATCAAGGAAGTTTGACTTATCATGCAAGGATATCAAGCGAATATGGTTTGCCTATGCCAGACATTAACATCTAAAGCATTTGTGGTAGCAGACCTGCAAACGAAAATGCGTTTGAGCGATCATGTGTGCTCATGTCAGTGCTGTGCAAGAAAGCCAAATGCGAAGCCTTCTGCAGGTTGCATGGACAAGCGTGCTGTTGGTCTGCATGCGCTCATGTTCCGAAGCCACAAAGAAATAAGTAAGATCCTTTCAAGACAGAGTTACAGTAGAATCTTGATCATACGAATGTCTCAGGACGGCAAAAAAATTTGTGTGTTCTGAAATTTGTACCGCCCAAAAACGTAAAAAATCGAGAAATTATTAGGGGATGCTGATATGAAATCACCGACTTACTCAAAGTTCCCAATCTTTTTTTCCTCTGCAATCTTAAAACTTTTCTGTATCGGATGGCGAAATGTTTGTAAGAAGTATGCAGCAGAATTTCAGAAAATTGAATTTTCTTATTGTGTTGTCTTCAAAATCGGGAAGAAAATTGGGCTTCGAGAGGTGCTATCACAGCAGTAATGTGAGCGCGGCTTTGACGTACACCACTATCTCGGTGTCATCATAAGCATGAGAGATCGGAGATTCTGACAGCTGCAGTGCTGTATTTCTCCACATAGAAATAAATGCAACAAAAGAGAGCGCAAAAAGAGAAAACTAGCATTGCAATTTGTTACTGCAGCAATGTGGCATGCAGGGAATGCTCTTATTGGCTGATGCTAATTTGAATCCCTGGTGAACTTGTACTGCGCACATTTTGGATGCGCTTCGCGTGTTCCGAGGCTGGCATTTCAAGATCAGCCTGGTTATCTCGAGTTTCTTTCCTTGCTGCATTCTAGCTGCTGCATGATGGTGATAAGGACATGATGTGCGCAAGATAAAAGAATCTGTTTGATTTCTTTGTGGCGATGAAGCTACTTCGTGTTGTGTGATCTGGAAAGGTAGAAAAGTTTTGCATTGTCATCGAGCACCGAAGATGACGGAAGTATGTAATACAGAGATAAGACTACTAATGGAAGTGAATGCCGCTGATCATGCTGACGCGGCAAGACTGGGTTACGTGCGATTGCAGGCTCCTGAGAAAGTTACAAGGTGCTTGAATATGGCCGACAAGGGGGAGGTGTATTCATGGCGGAATAATGTGGCCTGCCCTGTTGCTCTGCCGGCCGCTCTACCGGCCGGCAGAGCAACACAGCCCTTACAGCTGACAGCTGTGTAACTACATCACCTACTCCAACCATCGCATGTATGTTTGCGAGAGCCAAACGTCAGAAACGAGAGAAAGCATGTGATTTCTTATAGTAGCTGAGGCTATCACTATTTAGGCAACATAATAAAATCTTTGGACAAAATGCAACCAGTGTTTAATGTCACGTCCTGTGTTCCAATATGTCGTGCCTATACGTCAGCAATATCCAAATGAACTAGCCCCAGCTGCCACGCTGTCATAAGAGAAACAATTGTGTGGATTTGTGCTTCAGGAAGTGCCACTCACCTTGTGAATTATGGACATAATGTCCTTTGCAGTTCCATCTTGCTTCTGGTTGTCCACACATGAGCAAACAAGCTGGAGTACTTGAAGGTGCACTTTCATGGAAACTGACTGCACGTCGTCCTTCATCTGTGGGCAAAAAACTAACACGTTGCTAGCTGTTCACCCGTGTAAAAACTACCTGTAGGCTGTACTATGCTATATTTTTTTCATGAAATGCTGTTCCTTATTTCCTAAGGATTGTTTGCAATAGTGTTCCTTGTAATGTGTCGAATACCAGCCTAGTCAGATGCTTCTAAACAAATGTCTTAAAATTAATGAAAATAAAATTAATGAAAATAAAAGTTATTATTAAGTACTGGAACTTCCATTTTAACTTTCCAATGACACGCATTCTAAACGAACATTGACACTACAAAGAAAAGGCAAATTTTGAATTAAAAAAAAAAAGAATTCGACTTAATTTCACAACCACAAAAAGAAAAGCAGCTTCACCTCTAAGAGATGCCTCATGATTTCTTTTTAAGTAGAACACGTGATGGATAACATGGTGCAATTAATGATGCAGGGACATGACTTGCAAAGGGACTAAAAGATGGCTTACATCAAAGACAAAATTTGACTTGGATGAGTTATTCGCCTATGGTGAATAACTTCCATCATACTCAGATATCTTCAGGATATCTTTCTGCATTATGGTTCTTTAAACCTGTTCCTCACAATGATGCAGTTACAATCAGCGGATGAAATTAAATGTGATAAAGCAACCACCACGAGTGTTTCCTAGAATTCATGAAGCGATGAGTAGCAACATGGAAAAACTTTTTTGGTGTCACTGTCCTTTCGATCTTTAGGAAATAAGAACAATATTTCATGACAAGAAATATAGCATAGTACAACCTACAGGTAGTTTTTAAGATTTCAAAAATATTTAGAAAAGACTACTACAGCAGATAGTGTGAGTATGCCATCTTCAGATTGATTACTTAAGGAGGTCATATAAAAATCACAATTTAAAATAAACATTCGCTAGCTTTCTGCATATGCTGCATGCGCGAACTTGAAGCCAGTCAGAGTAATAGTCATGGCATGGCCATTTAACCAAATATCTGAGAATAAAAGTACCAATTTCAAGATGCATTTGCCTTCCAAATGAGCTACAAAATACACTATTTCGCACCACTACTTTCTAGTATCAAATAAATAAAAAACACTAAAGAAAGAAAGAAAGAAATAAAGAAAGAAAGAAAGAAAGAAAGAAAGAAAGAAAGAAAGAAAGAAAGAAAGAAAGAAAGGCCTCTAGCACATACTACAGGACAAACTAAAATAAAGCGTAAGCCAATGCATTTTGTAGTGCATTTTGTGGCCACATATTTTAGAACTGCCGCTAATCTCAGGATTCGTACTAGTAACTGGACATACCTTGACCACTGATGGGGTAAAAAGCACTCACAAATGTTGTTCTTGAATGAAAATTACAGAAAACATGATGAGTGTACTTTTTAGCTTTAATAAAAGGAATTCCTTACGTTTGTATTCTCAAACAGCGCAGGCACCATGGCTCTACAGTCAACACAAGCATTCTGTGATGCTACAGTCAATTCCATCAGAGATGGTGCCAGTGATGTAGCCAGAAATTAATTTCTATAAAGGGGGGAAGTGTGCTTTTTGCCAATCGCAAAAAATTCATTTTTAACTAAGAAACTACGAGAGTGCATCATGGCACATAGGTAATAGCAGATCTCTAAACAACTTTATCAATCTCACGATAAATCAGGATTGATCGATTCATTGATGGATTGACTGATTCGTGGGTTTTAACATCGCAAAGCAACAAAGGGGCTATGGAGACACCGTAGCAGATGGCTATGAATTATTTTAACCATCCGGGATCCATTAAACTGCACCTAAATGTAAGTACATACGAACATTTAGCAGCTGCTGCAACCTGGAATAGCACCTGCAACCTCAAGTTTAGCAAAACACCAGAGTCACTGAGCCATCGCAGCAGGTCTCACAGTAAATAGTGCATGCACATTCTCCAGTTCTACAAATGATTCCTCACTTTGTTTGCTGGCAGAGCAAAAGGAAAAGTGATAAAAAATTCTTACCAGAGTTAAAACAAGGTCTCCAAGAATATCTTTCAATTCTGCCAATGTGCAGGATTGGAAGAACATCTCCATGAGCTTGTAGTGCTTGTCCGCAATGCAGTTTTCCAGCGTCAAAGAAACAGCGCCACTGGCTGTCTCCTCCACTGGCTGAGTGGCAGCCCTCAGTGCAAGTTGTGTGTAAATCCCCTTTCCCAGTGCTGGAAAAGGAGCCGACAGGAAATCTGGAGACCTGGATCTGAAGTGAGCTACCCGAGCCATGACTTCGACCAGGGTGTCAGCAACTTCACTCGCCTGCAGCACAGTTAAAAAGAAGGGGATAAAGCCTTATTCCCTCTGTCTCCCTTTTTTTTTACCATACCACTATTGTGAATAGTTAATTCACCAATTTAGAATTTTGGCACATTAATGAAACTAACGCGAGCTAGCCACACATCCTGCCACGATCGCCAAACTTTGTCAGGAAAAAGAAATGCACAGCTTGCTGCTGTCAAAATGCGTACGAAACATGTGCCGGCGATTAAAATTTGTATCGCCTAATAGGAGTGCTTCCTGTGTCCATGTGGCAGCTGTAACAAATCACAATGCTAGTTATAATGCATTGGCATTCTTAGGATACTTTACACACTTTCCGGTGGCAGCGTTTGTTTTTATCAAACCGTTTTCCCGCCTACATGGCCCCCTGGGTAGTCCATGGCCAAATGGCTAGCACATCGGGATGCTGTGCTGAGGGAACAGAGTTCGAAACCAATCGTCAGACCAACTTGGGTGGCTGAGTGCGTGGCAATGTTTACATATGTGACATTCTTCAACAAACCTCTTTGACGTCTACATGGGTCACTGTAGATGCGGGACCGGGTAGGTACCGCTGTTAAATGAAACTCTTTACTTGGAGCACTGGATATGAGCCCCTCGGTCTGTGTTGGTCTTCACTGAACCTCTTTGATGCCAACTTGGGTGATGAGTATGTGCGAGTAGGTGCGTGCCGCTATTTTGTTGGCGTCAAACATATTTGATGCCAATTTGGGTAACTAGGTATGTGCCAATGAAAATGTGCTGCTCTACAATGGCAAAAAATATCATTTAAATTTCTCTGATGCTGAGCGGAATCGAACCCCCGTCACAAAGGTTCCTCAAGGACCGCAACCTGACACATCAGCAGGCTGTGCCACAAATTGCACTGGGTATGTGCCGCTTTTCAGCGAACGTCTTTCACGCCAATGCTGAAGCCAGCTGTGCCACGAATGCACTGGGTACGTGCCGCTCTTCTGTCACCAACTTGGGTCACTGAGTATGTGCCACTGGCTGTACAGCAAGCGAGGGAACAATTCTCAGCGTTCACAGGCACCAGCGCACCACGCTTCTCGTCTCGGAGGCCACACGTGGACTTCTCGGCATTGCCACTAGATGACACAGCGAGTCCAGAAAGAAGTGCAAGAGAGAAGCCCGGTTGCTGCATGACGCATTTCTAACCGTTTGTATGCACCGGCATACATGCATCTTGGAGGCCATGTGCAGGCTTTGCGGCGGCGGTGCTAGATGGCGCCAAATGTTGAGTCCCTCTGCAGTACACGGCTCATACATAACTCGTTTTGATGGCGTTGTGTCGCTATATTGATTCAACGCTAAACGGCACTACCGTCGACAGTCATGGTGAAATGGGTCCCGTTGAATTTGTTCATGTTTTGCTCGCTTCTTTTGCTTTAATTCTGCACACCGAAATACGGGGCTGTGGCTATGTGAAGGATCTCTACTCTTTACCATGGTTCCAAAATGGCACCGTTGCGTCAACAGAATGTCGCTTTAGTCACATGCTCTGCAGTGCAATGGAACTTTCCGATGCCCGATTTTCGGCCAATTTTAGTCAACAGCGGAATAAAGAAGTGTGATTTTATGAACTATTCCGTCACTTTCATTTCCAATATTTCCCCACGTGATAAAGCAACACCTGAGGATCGCAAACAGAAAAGAAGAATCGGAGATCTGACTGGTCAACTGGAGCGGTGGGTGGTAAATCAGGTACAGTGAAGAGTAAACTGGAACAGTGGGCGGCATTTCCACCGCTGCGCACCATAGGGAGATCCCTGGCTCTACTACATATTTCTATGAGGTGTTCATGGGAGGTATAAAAGGTATCGGTGTTAAAATACTACAAGGAGCAAATAGCTGACAGGAATTCATTTAGCTGCACCATGGCAGTGGCAGAGAATTTGCCAAGCGGCTGAGAGTCATCCTTTAGCAGACAATTCTTTTATATGTATTACTCGTTGCTTCAGCTGCAGGCTAGTGATGACGGCTGTGAACCATCCTTCATGGCTTACAAATTACGCCAGGTAAAATGAAGGACTAATAGGGAGACATCAAGATGATCCCAAAGCGTAGGATCAGAGGCTTGAATGATGAATTGAAAGAGCACAGGTACAATATAACAAAAGTAGGGGTGTGCAAATATTCGAAAAGTTTTAATATTAAATTTTTAGTACTCGTATTCGATTCAAAAAATAGATTTTTCGATTTTCGAATATTTTCGAAAATTTTCGAATATTCGGTTGGATACGAATACTTGAATATATTGCTGGCTGTATATATTGCTGGAATATATATTGGAGCAAACACAGTTCTTAGCATTTGTTTCTACCTAATCTAAGAATGTTGGGGCGATATTGTGCTGAATTTCGTGATGATTTTGTGCTGCTGGCAAAATTTCACCTGTAAAGCACACTTAGCCAGTAAACGCCTAAACTTCGCGGAAAAGCCAGCCTCTCAGTAGCAAGGGGCACGGGTTTGCGCACAGCGAGGGTGCACTTTTTCTTTTTTAACGTGATAGCGTTGAGGGTACCTTGTCGCAGAAACTCGGCGTGCCGGTGTCGGATAAAATCATCCCAAACTAACCCGACCGCGTAGGCCCTCCGCGTGGCGCAAGGCATTAGTGAACAAAATTGAATTTCTCAAAGTAAAGTCTGTCAGAAAAATTACAACTCAACCACAACCTACAGACATGCTAGCTTCGGATTGTAATTTGAATGTACGAGAAAACATAATTCTGTTACGATGAAACTCTAATTCTGTTACGAGGAAACTCAAACACAAACCCCTCTTCCAGCATTTCTATCACACCAACAGCAGTGCGCCTGAATAGGTTACTTGCAAAAATACCATCCAGATGGCGCTCGCCTCCTCTGCAGCGTAGAAAGCGTAAAACGGCAGCGGCGCGCAGTGGCGAAGGTGGAGAAAAAAAGCAGTTGCCGGGAAGCCTGACAAGCATTCATTGATGTTTGAATGCTATTGCATTGCACTTTTAAAGGCGAAGCTTAAACGTCCTCCAAATTTTTTTCAGTGCCACCCACAATTCTGAGCTTATTGCTTGACAGCAAATGCGATGAGTGACGACTGGCACAAAGTCAAATGGCCCCGAGTTTAAGGGCATTTGATGCGGTATAATAAGGCACAGGCTGGCGAGGACAGCTAGTGGGAATTACAAAATTTTCCAAGTTGACATGAGCCAAATACACAGTGGTTTAATATAACAGTTTACTAGTCTAGTTTTTTTAACATTGACAATATAATTGCAATGCAATTATATTGCTAATAAATGCTAATAAATGCATGTGCATATCATTATTCAATATTTGAAGCTAAGTATTCGTATTAGAAAATTTTGATATCGCACATCCCTAAACAAAAGCAATCTCTGGACATCTAAGCTTGCACTGTAAAGACTGCAGTTGCGTACCTCTGCTGGAAAAAATTGACTGACAGAAGAAATGATGGACACTCTAGAGTTTAGAAGTCAGGGATAATTATGTGTCACCTTGCCCTAGTTACTATGTTATCAGTGAAGGATGTATGCTTTCTATTGGGATCCGGCGTAAACATGACAGATTCGGCCTTGCCTTCCTTTTTTTTTGGTAACCTTTTGCCGAGGTGCATCTTCGGTTTTATTTTATTCTGAGCAATGGAGAAATAAGCTTTCAGTTATTCGGCACCTTGTGATCGTCTTGATGTCTCCCTATTTGTCCATTGTGTTCTCTGGTGCTGTTTGTAAGCCATGACAAACCAACTAACTCAAATAGACATTTTGATCATCTTTCAGTAGACAATTTTTCAACGTTTTTATTCCCTGTTTCAACTGTGCACTAGCGATAATGCAAACTTCAGTAAAAATTCCACACTGCCTTACACTGTTTCAGTGTGAAATTCCGCACCTGCAAAACTAATTAGCCCTTCCCAGGATCTTTTCAAGGACAATGTGTTTTGTTTTATCCTAACTATAATAGTACTGCTCCAATTTCTGAATGTGAACAAACCACAAACTGAGAAATGACTTCACCCTAACCTTTGATTCTTGTAGTTCGGATGTGGCCATCGAAAGAGCAGCAAGCGTTTCCTCGCTGCATGAGTCATCACTGACCTCTTTGTCAGCAGACAGCCTGTGGGAACAAAATGTGTACTGGGCCTGCAAGAGGCCAATGGTGTAGATGTGTCTTCTCATCTCTGCCGATGGCTGCTTACACCCAAGAAGTCGTTGCAACCAGGACTCAACACCTTCGGACATTGTACGGGCCATCTTCTGGATGTAGCCTCTGACATCTTCGTGAGGCTTTCTGCGCAACTCCTGATTACAGGAAAGGTGAAAGGGGAGAAGTAAAAAGAGGTCAATACAGAGCATTGAACAAAACTATCATCAGGCTATTGCAACCAGTCAGTGGTGCGCATGAGCATGCAAGAAATGACAGTGTATACCCAAGCAAGTATCCATAATTCAAAGCAACTGAGAAATGCTTTAGCAGGCCATAATTGTGCCATAATCATAGCAAGTATAAAAGACATGCATTGTTGAAGCAGTGCTGCTTCAGCAACTGTCACTGATCTTGCAATGTCGAATAAGGCTGAGCTGCCTTGCGACCACACCAGCTAAAATGTCAGCACATGAAATGCTTATGCTTAAGAACTCGAGTTCGGAACTGCAAAACACTCTGGTAGATACAAGAAGGGCACAAAAATAATGTACCATCACCAACTCCTTGAAAAGCACCAGTGCGGCACTGGCGTATGCTTTTAAAGGAAGATCCTTTGAGGCTGAAATGACTTCTTTAACCTGCAAAGAAAAGAGGAATTTTAGTCAACTGTCACTTGAAGATGTTGCTTTACAAGTAGCGTTAATTCAACAACGTACAAGATCAGTGTTCATTCAGAAATGAAATCCAAGAAACACTGATGAGTGAATTTAGCAGAAGCTTACACAAGAGTACAAGAGACTGCAGTGACAGCTGTGACTAAAACTTGTTGTAAGAGAAAAATGCAAATCAAATTATTATGACTCATTATCACAGAGGAATATTATGATTTTGTCAGGTGTCCCCACTCAACTTTAAAGTTAATGTTATTACACATGGTTAAATAGCCAGGTTCACGGGCATTTGTCACTTCTAACAAACAAGCAAGTGCTGTTGCAATGAGCAACAATGAGCTCAGCACAAGAATAATTAATACAGTCAACGACCAATTATTGGACATGTTCAGCACCACAATAACTATGGCACAGCCCTGTGCCCGATAAAGCCAATGTATAAAGGCCGGGCTACATGGAGCGAACTTTCACAACGAACTTCGCATGGCAGAAATATATATATATATAATATATATATATATATATATATAAGAAAAAAAAAGATAAAAAAAGAGTTTTGGTTTTATATTATCTTGTTAATGGCTAAGCAATTAAAGAAAAGTTACATAGATGCATTTACAAACGATTTCTACAGATTCCACTGTAAGCAGTTTAGCATTTTAGCGGGTTGGCATTGCGCCGTCTGACTATGGTGTGTTGTGGCATGAGCTTGGTGTGTGTACGATGTCAGTAGTGCGTGCATAGCCTGTATAGTGCGTGTCTGCCTCCTGTTTCACATGTATGCCTGCAAGTGACTGCACAGTGTCTAGTACTGCAGCTGGAAAGGATAGCATTATTGAAATTTGGCGTGATATGGGCTTGACAACGGCTCTCATTATCAATGCCACCAACCATTCAATGTGCCGTGTGGGCCACACAGATGCAAACAGCCTGGAAACCAGGCACAGTCGGCTTGTAACTATATAGTCTCTTGTCGCCTTTTTCCCTAAAGGCACTCGAGCACTAAAGACACTCGGCAGTGTGCCGGATGCTTTGCTGGCGGTACTAAGAAAAAGAGAAAGAAAAGAACACTTGCGGTGGCTCACAACCAGCCACCTCAAGTCAGAGGTAGATTGCTTGTTGCGACACCTGGTGAGTACGCAAGGTGCGCTCGCTGCTTTCGGCGGCGAACTTCGCCGGGTGAAGTTTTCCTGATCGAGCCGGGTCGCCGACGAGCGTCAAATTTCTTGGACGCCGAAGATGGAGCGGAGCGTTTGTCGCTCTGATGCTGGTTTTTGGCTCCATGTAGCCCGGCCTTAAGAATGTCTGAAATTACGGAGGAAAAAAAAAAACCCTCCGTAATTTCATGTTTCGAACCTTTTGCCATTTTGCAGTCTGAAACGGCATTAATTGAAGCCACCACTGATGTCATTTGGTTATCACAGCCTCGAACTGGCGCTCTCACATGCCGATCCATTGGCAGCCGCAGCCATCACCACAGCAACGCCAGGCCTAGCTGCTGTGACGTTCGCTACCAAGCTTACTGTTTTTTGCTGCCGTGTTTTGAATTGAAAGCATTTGTCACTGTCAGCGATGGCTTTGAAGCATGAAAAGTTTAGCGTGTTGCATAATGCCAGTTCTCAAAAGTCAGATTTGCTACAATATGGCAGTGTTACGCAGTGAAGAATACTAAGAGTGGAAAGGGGCAACTGTCACGGGACACAATATGCATTAATCTTCTTAAAGGGGCCCTGAACCACTCTTTATCGATGTGGAGAAAGACATTTAAGGTGAAAATGGGCTATTTCAGAAATACTTTGCCGCAAAAAGTACTTCAATGCATTCAGCAGAAGCGGAGTTATTGGCAATCAAACACAGCCTCAGCTGTGCTCCCCCTTCCTTCTTCAATGCCTTGCACAGTGAAGGCCACGGCGGAGTGGGGCGGGGCCACAACGCTCCGCCTTCTAAACGTCACCGTGGTGCACAGTTCAAATTTCAGATTTTGGTGCCTACACCGGGCTAAACATAAGCCAAATGCGGTTGTCCTCGGAGAGCCGCAGTGCGCTTAGCCATTGGACTCGTGGCGGCACCCCGCGGCGGCCGCGGTGTAACCGACCGCAGCGACGAATAGCAGCCGCGTATTGGAATGTGCTTTATTGCACAATAAAGCACACAGAAGAGAGTGAGGATCATGGCTCTGTTGAAACGAGGGCGTTTGAGAGAAAGGTGACTTCGCGCTCCGCTTGCGAGCTCCACGCATCGCGTACGACAGCAGAACTTGGCTGAGATGTTCACATCAGAGCGTGCTACCCGCGGACTATGTTATTTCACAAAGCCTGAGGGTTGGTTCAGGGCCCCTTTAATAAGCACGCATGCATCCGCTGTCTCCTCTTACAGTACAAGCACCGATATGCCTCATGCGTGTGCAAGCAGGCCTTCAGAGCTATTTCGGACATGCCTGTGGTGATTTGTGCCCTTGGGGGCAGTAAAGGGCATGCATAAATTTTTACAGACTTCCCTATCTTTTGAACGTTTTTACGGTCCTAAGTCCAAAAATGTGGACGTTGACTGTATACAAGCATGGTAGGCAGGCTTAGGGAAATGCATAGTTCGAAAGCTTACTTCTTTCACGACAGAATTCAACATCCTGACAGTGTTTTTCTTCCGTAATGCTTGGCGTACTAATGCGTCGAGTATGCCCTCGTACAGCTGCAGCATGGACTTGTCCTCCAGAGCCTGCAAAATGTGAGCATGTACAGATGACAATCGTTACAATGGAACATAATAATCCAGTGAAAAAGGCTCATTATATCCGAAGTCCGCTCTATTCAGAACTGGGGCCACAGTACATTGTGAAATGACGGAACTTTGCAAAAACCCCCATCAAGTGTTGGCTGCAATTTGTAATTAGTTGATAAGAATAAACAACTAATTACAAATTGTAGTTGATAAGAATAAAGGCGCAAGTTGGAATACGCTAGCGCAAGACAGGGGTAATTGGAGATCGCAGGGAGAGGCCTTCGTCCTACAGTGGACATAAATATAGGCTGATGATGATGATGATAAGAATAAAGAGATTTTTTTACTTCATATTTTATGACAAGTGATGACCACTGCCGAACCTTTAGCATGAATGGGAGTCAGGATATGAGGCAAGTTAAACTTCATACCTGTGTCCGTTGCTGCACTACAGCAACTCGTCTGCATCATGTGCTTCACATCCTAAATGCAGCCTCTAGCAGCCCATCTGCTTTTTTTGTGTGATCTTATGTGATGAGGAGCTAAAGTATATTCAAAAGATGCATTTGCAACTGTCGGTGGTTGTTTCTGAAGCGCCGTCCGTTACGGTTTTGATGTGGAGCAGGCTATGACACAAAAGGCCTAAAAACACACTCGGCAGCTGCTCAGTGCTAAGCCACCGTAAGTAGGTGGTGGTGAGGTGCTTGTGTGATTGTCCTGAAAGGTCACCGTGAGCTGGCAGTGGGTCACATGGCATGCTATTGTGCAAAGCTTCTTGCTGGTGCATTCGGTCCTTTTGAAAAAGTATGTTTCCACACTTTTCGTGAATGGCCATAAAAAATATGTGCAAACAGTTACACAAATCGCTGTAGAAAAGTATGTTGTATATGCCACATATGCCTCAGTTGAGTCAGATAAAAGTAGTGGAATTCATTGGCAGCCCCTGTTACTGCAAGCTGCCCTGAGACTTTCTGTGCTTCGTATGCACTTTGGAGGAGAGCAAAGAAACTTTAAAAGAAGCTAAGGACCGTGCAACGAGTGATGAAACAGGAAATAATCAGCGCAATGTCAAGAGACAGGAAGACGGCAGTGTGAATGAGAGAGCAGATGGGTATAGCTAACATTCTAAGTGAGATTGAGAGCAAGAAGTGAAGTTGAGCAGGTCGTATAGTGGACAGAACAGGTAACACTATTAGGGCAACAGAATGGGCAAAAAGGGAAGGGAAATGCATTTGAGGGCAGCAGCTGACTAGGTGGTGCAAAGAGAGCAGGAAATTTCCAGGCACAAGGTGATGCACAGGACAGGGTGAAGCCAGCTGGCACAGGACAGGGGTAACTGGAGAATACTGGGACAGGACGCTGTCCTGCAGTGAGGATTGTGAGGACAGCTTGCCTGAGAAAGGTTGTTCTGGAAGGCTGCAACTAGCCGGCTTATGAGGGCTCCTCCAGAGACGAAGTCGAGAAGCCAGGACCTCCTGGGGCTCTGCTGCAGTGCACAGAAGGTGCCCACTGCAGACTTCACGGCTACCAGTCTCTTTTCCCAGAGGGGGCCACTTTTCTTCTCCGTCGTTCCCTCAAGAAGAAAGATGACAGCGAGAAGGCCAAGCATACACCTCAACTGGTTTCCTGGGAAAAGGCTACCCAGAGGAAGGTGATCCAAGGCCTGGAGGAAAATGGAAAAAATAAAAAAAATTGGCTGAGGTTTAACTTTTGTAAACTTAATTATCAAGAGCGAAAGGTCTGTATGTTTGGCCTGGTTTTGCAAAGACTATGCACACAGTGTTTCATTAATGCAAGCTTCCGTGCTTGGTAAGCTTCTCTATAACGTGCTAATCTTGCCTCCCTTTGCTCCGGTTTCAGCAGCCAACATGGCGTTTGCTTGAGATTTCGCAGTGTGCCGTCTAGCTATATTTACTGGATGAGTGGATTCAGCCTGTCGCTTGCACTGAAGCGCACGCACAGACGGCCCAGCCAGTGCACCATCCATGGCGAGACTGAGAGAACAAGCACTGGTAAAGCAGCCGTTAAACCCTCGCCTAGTCATGTGGTACCGCAGTGGCCAGGCTCTAAGCGAGTGCGGCTGCGACGCCTCTCCACAGCGGATCACGTGATGTGACGTCACACTTGCCACACTTGCGCTCTGGTGGCTCGTGCTCCGGCGGCTCAAGGTCATTGCGATGCGATGAATGACCTTGCGAGACATGGCGTAGTAGAGCTTTCGCTCTAATAAGATAACAATACTTACAAGCACCCCTAATACACCACTTATATGCAAACTATTACTGAATAGAACAATGTGAGTGTTAAATTGCTCGACCAATATAATTTTGATTCATTCTAGGTTCTCCCAGAATTGCAAAAACTTGTCTTTAAACACAAATTTGTATGTTTCAATTGGTTAATGTTGCTTACTGTAAGTTATGCTCTTTTGTCTTTTGAGGTATGATCTCTACCCTCTCCCAAACCCCTTACTAGTATTGTGGCTAGCAGTTTTTGAAATAAAATAAACAAATATTCACAGTAATAATTTTATGCAACAGTTTACAGAATCTTCCCTAACGTTTAACGTTTTCAGAGATACCAGCCTGCAAAAGCACCTTGCGTTATACAGTAGACTTTCGTTAATTGGACTCCGGTTAACCTTTTCAAACGCTATATACACAATTGTGTACACCTAGATAGTGCGCATCAACAGCAAACGCACTGATGAAAGCAATGATATTTAAAATGTGTTGCATATATCTTGAAACACTTATGATTGGAACTGTGCTGCAATTTTGAATAACATGTGCAAAATGTTTTAGTAATATGAGTGGGAAAGCAGATGGTTGGGTCTTTTTGCTAGGTGTCAGTATGTTGTTGTATGTAGCGGGTTCACTGCTTTCATTGCGCGTTTGATTTGGGGCCGTGCTGAAATAGGGCAAATACAGTGAATCAGCGGTGTGTTGTGGAGTTTTTTCTGCATCTTGTTTACTTCAACCCGCTGAATAATTTTGTCAATTTTGTCAGTCCTGTCAGGGTCGAGTTAATGAAGTTGATTGTATTTTTTACCTTGATTTCGTGATTCAAAACCTGGTGAGCTGAACTACCAGATAACAAAGCTCTGTAAAAAAAGCTGAATTGTGCGAAACAAAGAGAAGCAAGGGCGCAAAAGAGGTTCAAATACAGCTACCCCATGCATGTGCTTGTCTGGCCTCTCATTAAAGACTATGGCACTAACGTTAGAACGTTTAAGCGTTCGGCTGAACACTGAACCATTTTTAACAAGCCTTGCTTATCAAGACCTGGTAGCTTGCCAATAGAAGATTTTCCAAAAGGTAGACTTATCCCATTTTATAAAATGGATGTGTTAAGCAAGTTATACAAAGAAGCAGTCTCCTGTATGCATGCGACAGTAAATTTAGTGAAAGTCGAAGCACGTTGTACTCATTGGTGAAGAAGATGGACAGTAAAAGAACATGAGGGATTAAGCACAAACTACCAATTGAAGGATCCTAGCTAATCCTAGCTCTTTGCACTGAAACAGCACAGCAAGCCATCTGTTCTACTTACCTCTAACAAAAATGAGACATCTCCCACATCGATTCTCTCAGTGAATTTCTCTGAGCTAGTTGCTATGATGTCTGCCAACCTTTCAGAGGCAGCATGAATGGCAGCCCACATTTTGTTGAGGCCTTCAGAAGATAGCAGCTCTTTTGAGCTGTAGTCGGCTTGCGGAACCGTCTCAGCATACTTTTCCCACTTCACTGGTCCTGAAAGGGTGTCTGTGAGCGCACGACACATGCCCCTGGGGTCTTCTTCAGAGTCAAGCTTCCTGGAACATCATTAAAATGAGAAGCGCAGTACCATTAATGGTCAGACATCAGAACGTTTATCACTTTATGCTACACTGATCACTGGCTGCACTAAGCGTACCCACCGCAATGGTTCAGTGGCGGCTACAGATGTTGTGCTGCTGAGCATAAGGTAGCAGATTCGATTCCCAACACCATAGCAGCCGCATTCCAATGCAAGCAGAATGCAGAAACGCTAGCGCGCCATGCTTTGAATGAACGTTAAAACAACTCTCGGGTGGTTGAAATTAATTTGCCACCTCCACTACAGAACTGGTTTTGGCACGCTAAACCCCAGAAAGAAGAAGACCTCTACTACAATGTCTATCATAACCCATGAGTTAATTTGGGATGTCAAGCCTCTAACTTACTGTGTTTTCCTAATGTGCGAACATGATGTACTGGCAATAGCCAAATCTGCATTTGGGGGACAGGCACTGAGAAAGTACTTTAGGCAGTGTGTCTCTTTAGGACCCCTGTTGACTTATTTCTTTATGAATACCAAGAGCTTCTGCACATGCAAAACTTACGCAATGACGAAGGCAGCAATGCAATGAAAACAATGATGACAGTGAATCCTAAGCTTCCATCAGTACATCTCATTTGCGCATGAGCTTGAAGAGGCACCTAATTTCTATCACCTTGTCACAAAAGTGCGCTAAAATCAAAGTGCACCGCGCATCACCCAATCCCACAAAGAAACGTTGGCCCTGCGGCAGCTTCGACAGAGGGAGAGAGCGCATATGCCACAGACAGACGACGCAATCAATGGAGACTAGAAGCTTCAATAAGATACGTGAAGGTTACAGTATCGATAGAGAGGAGAGGGAGGGCGCGTGCCGAAACATCCTATCAAACCCCGATGCACAGCGAGTCGAGAAAGAGAGGGAGTACAACAGCCCGAATGTGTGCCAACGGATGAGTCACCACCCTCCTCGAAGACTCTTCTGCGGCTGCGGCGAAAACGCGAGAAATGTCTAGAAGATTCCCAGGCTTTGTTCGTGCTATGGGAGCATGACTCCGTCAGAAAGTTCGAGAAACACCAGCGAAGGCAATAAAAGCGCCGTGCGAGAATCAGTAGGGAGATCAGACCGCACCGGTGAAGAGATGTGACCTGAAGACTGATCGTCTAAAGAAGACTGATCGTCTAAAGCTAGTTGGCAAGTTTCTCGGGCGTCTGCACTTCCGAAAGAAGTTCCTTCTTCGAGATTTGCCTCGAGCTATGCCAAGATCATCTGGCTCAAGACCAGCATGGGTGAATACGAGTGGAAACTTTGTGTTCCTATTCATTCTGTACTGTACGTTTTGAACTGTAAGTGCTTGTCATTATTTTCTAGAGTTTTGTTAACACCCATCTGTATTGCATTGCGATGTGCCTAGCCGAAGTGTACATGTGTGTATGTAACTTCCTTATTTGAAGAATATATTTTGTTGTGTTTTAACAACTCTGGGCTGACTCAGTCTTTGCACCACAACCGGTGTTCGCTGCCGCACTAGAAGGCCTCTTATTAACTGTCCATGCTTTCGTGGGGTTATTTTCGGAAGCTAAGTCAGCTTTGGAATTTGGCCTGGTGTTGGCGCCTCATTCACGGGGTGTGTGACATACCTATAAAAATTTTGCAGGTTTTTCATTTGTGATAACACTCAAACAGAAAGTAACTGAATCAGGAGCCGCGAGTAATCCACTGACTGGTGATTTATAGAAAAATACTGACTATACCAGACATGGCTGAGCACCACAGAATGAAGACACATCATCTGCTTATAGAATATTTATGAACACTCACATCAATGAGCCATTGTGCATCAGGTGATTGATTGTCTACCTCGCACAACTGGGTACGAGTATGAGATCACAGTTTGAAACATTTGCATTTGCAAATGTTAGCTCTTTTGCTTTTGCTTGTTTTCATTGAAGATATATTTTTACTGATATTAATTTTTGCCCCCAAGTTCTAGCTTCAAAACACTAGCACTTACCGTTTTCTAGCCTTGAACATTGTGGAAACACGTCCCCACAGAGCTGTGACGTAGCATGTCTGAGCCAACTTGCACTCGATGAATGCCTGGCTTTCAAGGTAGGTGGTGATAATTCTTGTCTGGGTGAGGACGTTCTTGCTGCTACAAAGAAAAAGTAACCTCCCAAACATGAACAAATGCATAGATAAAGCAACAGGACTGGAGAATGCAAAGATCTTGAAAAGCTATGAACAACATAAATCTAGTGGCCTGAAAACAAGCATGTGAATAAAACTCTCTGCAATGCCAACCAGAATACCTACTACAAAGACGATTTATCAAAAATTACGCTAATGAAAAACAAGATTGTACTTATGGACAAAATCTACAGGTACAGCCATACGTAGTACTATAAAGCAGGAAACACACAATACAACATGCTGTCCGATACCACGTGTGATAGACGTCTGATGACTGTCTGTCCTGGCTGTTAGCACCTGCCAGTTCCCGATTGAAAAACCATTGAAAACTTGTTTGTGTGACAGGTAGTTGCACGCCAGGTTAGATGCCAAGTACTGTGTGTCTCCTGCCTAATGGAAGTATCAATGAGCCTCTTCCTTCAGCACTCATCCATCCGAGAGGCTACATATAGCAGTCAATTTTTATTGCTAATGATATGTGTTGAGTCAACACTTCTAATGATGTAAATTTGATATGCCAGCATGCATTGTTAGCTATGTGGCGAGTCAACACTTCTAATGATGGAAATTTGATATGCCAGCATGCATTGTATTTGCGATACCAATGGAATGTTTGTTTTGAAACTGAAGTCGCGGCCATCGTGCCTGCAGAGTTGGGGTGAAGTGTTGGAGAGAAAACGTACAACACTGAAGCCTGGTCACGGTTTCCTTATAGCTTATCTGGGTGCTTGTCATGAATTCGCAACACACCAACTGTAAGTTCCCAAATTGGTATAGCAATGTTAATGAAGCGAGCGGAAGCTGCATTCTGACGGTGTGTCCCTTATACTTATGTGCCAGTGGCTGAGGTCGAACAGGTGCTAAATATTAAGTCTTAGCAAACATTAAAACTCTACAGGTGGGAGTTATGTAGAGGCAGAAGCAGGGTTCGTACACAATATTTGGCTGGAAATTCAAGGACATTTCAAGGATTTCAAGGATGCAAAAAGGCAGAATTCAAGGAGTGTTAGCGTAATTTTATTTCCTCACATGACTTAGGAAAGGAGCCCTATTTTCGCATTAATTTCTCTTTCAAGAGCTGTTATCTCCGCTTCTTTTTCTTTGGCTGTTCGACGGAAACTCCGTCGCCTTTCTGGTGGCTCTTCAAGGCAGATTCCCCCATCGTTAAAATGTCGACCGTCTTCTGACATAATGCGCACATTGCTCGATAAGGATCGCTTGGTTCCGGTCTCACCCAGTGACGATAGTCCGTATGTTGCAGCCACGCAGGCTGAAACTTGCACTTCCCGCCTGGCATCTTGTCAAAGTAAACACACAACGCAAACGCAAACTTCACTGAAATGGCGCGCACGAGGCCGACAAACGGCCCGACTATAGTACCTAAAAGACACATACTAGTGTGCCGAGAGCGGGTGTCGCGGTGGCACCGAGTGTGATGCCTGCCGCCGCCGGCCGCTTGGTGCGCTGCACTTCGAGACTGTGCCGGACCATGCTGAGACATGGGTGGACTTCAGGCAAGACACGACGCGAGTCTCCCCATTTGCCCGGCGATCTGCCTCTTATGTTCTTGTCCCAATCCGCAATACGTTCGGGGTCTGCGGACGCGCTGGGTAATGAAATGAGCCGTTTCTTTCCGCGTCTCTGGGAAATCGCGGTTTCGCGACCTGTTCAGTTTCTTTAGACAGACGAGTGCACACATAGATGCAAAAAACCCACTCACAATAAGAAAAGACTGCAACGAAAGCGGCAGCAAGGCGAGAAATGAACTAAGCATTGCAATCGACGCGTAGCAATCAACGCATCGCAAACGAACGCGAGTCGAACACCGCAGGATTTAGCATGGTGCCGACAGGCATCGCCGTCTGGTGGCCCGCGCCGGCAGGCATCACTGCTCGCGCCACCGTCCCGCGTTGGAGACTCTCGGTGGACGGCACACTAGAGTATATTCTAGGCACTATACGCAAGCCGAGCGAGCGATATGTCTCGCATTGGATTGGATGGGATTTCCAATGCATATTAGTTGCCAGACGACGTAGGGGCTGCGAGATTTAAAACCGAAACTTCCTGATGTTGCCCTTTAGTCAACACAGCTTGTTTTCATGGGCATTCGTAAGCGAAAGGGCCTTAAATATCAGCATGACTTGCGGAGGTACATCGTTAATTTCCTCTAGCGGAACAAATCCCACGGGATTTTCAAGGATTACAAGGAGCCCACGGGTATTCAAGTAGTTTCAAGGGCCCTTGAACTTATACTGTCAATATCAAGGATATTCAAGGATTTCAAGGGGCTGTGCGAACCCTGGGCAGAAGTCAAGCTGCATCCATTCAGGTGCACAGAAAATTCAAGGATCAGCTCTGCAGTACAAACTGCTTCATCAGATTAGAGAAGCTGCAAGGCTTATTCTTTCAATGAAGGTCAATACAAAGACACTGAAAAGTTTTAAGGCCTATACTTGTTCTGAACATTTGTTGTCGGTTCCATACAACACACCACTTATCAAACAAGCAAATGAAAGTAAAACAAACAGTATGACTTGCCTATCAACCGAATCTTTGTCTTTCGAATGTGCCATCACTTCCAAGAAGAATTGGCAGAGTGCTGTGACATTCTTTGCTGGCAAGTAAGGGGACAGTAGGGGGAAGTTGACCAGCAGTGTGTGCAATGACACTACTGGAAAACGGCTTTCTGAAATTTCACAAACCTGTAACACACAAGACAGTGATGAGGGTGCAATTTAAGAAAGACATCTCAATGGTTAGGAAAGAGCCAAATTGCAGGAAGTTATATTACTTTAAGCCTTTTAGCAATGTGCCTTACAAGCAAACACATACATACCCTCTGTGACCAGGCCGAAGTGCTCACAGTCATGTCAACATGGGAGAAAACCAACTTAGCCGTAGCTTGCAAACTAGCTTCAAGATGTTCATTGGTGATGTCAGTGAAAAGAACAAGGGCTCGAATCTTCTGAATCCATAGAAGCATCTGTGAGAAAAAGGAAAAAAAAAAAGGGGGGGGGGGGAGGGGGAGACAGAGGGTAAAGGAATACAAGGTTTTTTACATACACTTAAAACCAAAAATGAATGAATGAATACCGTATTTATTCGAATCTAGGCCGGTAGTTTTTTTCAAATAATCACATACGAAACTCTAGGGTCGGCTTAGATTCGAGGATTTAAAAAAACGCGCCAGTTTTTAACTGAAACTGATAAATACGGTCATAGTTAGCGCCATCTAGAAAAGTTAGTATCGCAGCCGCTACTAGCCGCGCCAGTAGCCAACTGAAGTACACGAGAGACGTCGCCATTTTGACCTGCGTCGTATCGGTTGCATCGGTATGGTGCAGCATCGGCGCGCGGTGTGGCGTTATCGTAATTGCACTAAACGAATAATGTATTTACTCGAATCTAACACGCACTTTCAACACGACCCTAAATCTGCGTCGGCATTTCAAAATGGCCGCCTCGCACGCGCGTCGAGCCTAGCTACCGTAGCATGCGGAAGCTTCCTCCGTGTGCTGTACACGTGCTTAGGCAATAGTCTACCGTCTGTCTTCACGCTCTCAGCCAATGCTCTCAGCGTCTGCTCTATCTATCAGCATGAAGTACCAAGTTCATCGTGATGCCGCATTTAAAAGGAAAGTGATCATCTGTGCGGAGACGGACGGAAATTGGGCCGCATCACGGGCGTTTGGAGAATCCGAAACTTGCGAGCGGGACTGCGCAAACAGAAGGAGAAAATTTTCGCCAGCAAAGCAATGCGGAACGGTTTCAGTGGACCGAAGCAGGACGTAATATGCGACGATCCACTCCGGCGATACGATCGCCTTGGCCCTATCTTGAAAGCAATCTGCGACGGGTAAAGTCCGCCGCGCGCCGTGTTTTCGCCGCGTTGAAGCGAGACGCATGCTAGCACGAAGGTGCGCTCCGTCTCTAGTGTTCTGACAGTTCGTTTCCGCGGTCAACGAGCGAGATGTGTTCATGTTTGCTTGTGCGCGCGTGACACCGTGCTTGTTAATAGCGGTCTACTAATTTGCTATCGCATTCGATGCATCGCC